>NW_020851881.1:285319-342153 GCF_000972845.2 Larimichthys crocea | reverse complement strand
CCAGTATTTCCTGTAAACCTCCGACCTTCTCAGCGGCTGCTTTCCTCAGTGAAGCTGTGAGAGGAGAACGGTGACAGGCTTCAGGATTGGACAGAAAGACAGAGAGAGAGAGAACAGTCAGCCAATCAGATGAGCCAGAAGCTCGTTGTGATCATGTGTTTTTGGTTGATGTGAAGACGACTGTTGTTGTTGTGTTCATGTCTACAGGAAATAAAGCTGATTCCAGCTGACAGCATTCCAAGATGTACAGAGACAGTGGTCCTCATTCATCAGATCTGATCTCAAAGTGTTTGTTCTCTCATTCCAACACTAAAGAACTGATCAGTTCATCTTTGTCACAGCTCTCAGATCAGTCTGACTGAAGCCTGCAAAGAAGCATCATTACATTTAGTGACCATGTGGTCTTTGCACAGAGCAGAACCTCTGCTGAAGTCCAGTACCCACAGCTTCAGTCTTTGTCTGAACATGTAGGACCTTTAACATCATATATTTATCTGTCCATGTGTCTTTAGTTTAGTCCAAATGTTTTTAGAACAGACTCCATATTTACATGTTTGATGCGTTCAGGGACTGTCAGCACTTTATTTCCACTGTGTACTTGAGTGAAATGTGCAGAGTCAACAGACTTGATGCAGGTCTGTGAGCTTCAGTCCAACACGTTAACATGAGAGCTGACAGGAAGCTGGCTACGCTACACAGCCGCTCCACTTGTGTCTGAACAGGACTGAAGTCCTGCTGGTCTTTATACTGGATGTGCTGCATCACTGACTGACAGCTGATGAAGGGAGTCTCTGGAAACACTGATTCATGACTTCTGTTGTCTGTCTGCTTCTCTCATCAGCTGGAAAAAAGAGTGGTGAGAAAGGTGTTTGTGTTGAGAGAAGATCAGCTGAGTCCTGATGATCCAGAGAGGTTGAAGCAGCAGCATCAGCTCTGACTGGGCCATGTTACTGGGAGGTGGAGTGGAGAGGAGAGCTTCATCCAGCAGAGACTGACGGAGGAATCACAACAAGTGGAGATGACTGTCAGCGCTGCAGTCTGAACTGCTCTGAGATCAGCTCCACAGTCAGACACAAAGTCAAGTCCACCATCATCATGTGTGTTCCTCTGGATCAACATAACTGTATATTGACACATTTAATGGATGTTTCTTGTTTGTTTCTGTCACAGCTCCACCCTGTGGACTGATGGAGCGGTGCAGTTAATTTCCACATATTTCTGAACTTGAGTGGAAGTTGAAATTTGATGTGTAAAGTTTGGTTATTATCACTAACAGCAGCTGTTTCTCATATCATGATAAATGAAGCAGATAAAACCTGAACAAAGTCTAGATTCAATGAAGGCTTTACTGAAGAGTCTCAACTGATTACAAACTGATGATGTCTGGATTTTAATGGAACATTTTATTTATTTCATTTGTATATGTTTGATGTAAAAAAGAAGTTCATCATGCAGATTCTAGACTTTTAATAATCATGTTTATAAAAATGATTAGAATGACATAAGAAAAAATGTTGAAGAGAATTTATTCCTGGATTGTTTTTAGAAAACAATGTGAAAAAAAGACCAAATTCAAAGAAAGGAGGATTCCTCAATCAGCAAAGTGACGTCAAAATACTTTCAGGCGAAGCCGCAAAGTTAATATTGTTTTTTTGACATATTCATTCATCCTTTTATACTTAATCCTTATTTTGGTGAAGGTATAAAGTGAGTTCCTTTAAGCTTTTTATGGTGATTTGGTTTTAAGTTAAAACATTTACTCATTCAGATTGTTTCCTTTTTTCTTTTAATAATTCATTTGTTCTCTTTTGATTGTTACTGTTTGTCTAAATCGTTATTATTCAAAGATTTCTTTTTTTTTTCAATGTATGTTTATACTCATGTTTTATTATCATTAGTTAGTCTAGATCAGTTAATCATTTAGTTTCTTTGTTTGATTATGGTTTGTCTATCAATTTTTATAATTAAATCCAGCACACAAGTTCAAATGAAACTCAGTTTAGTGATTGAAACCACTAATAAATATCAGTTTTACCAACACATGTAACAGAAGAACTTGTTATCTGTTTCTAATTTATATGTACTTGATGTAACAGAATAAAATATCTGTGATGTAAACGTTGATGACAAAGATAATAAAAATAATTCATCTATAATCAACATTTGAACTGATGAACTCATCATGTGATAACTGATTATTTGAGTTAATAAATGATTGAAAATGTTCCTGTAACTAATGAGCATGAAAGGAAGAACAAAATGATTTCACTGATGTGATTTACTGTTTTTATATTTAGTTTATATTCACTCAAACAGTCTTCTCATATGATGGAAATGTTGCATAAAAACAAAAAGCATCCACGACTATGATTCAGTCCCACAGTCACATAGTTTGGTGCTAATAACTTTTATTGATGCTGTAAATTCTGTGTCAGCTCTGCTTTGCTTCAGATTGAACAACACCATGTTTTAGACAAAAGTCAGCATGATTCAAATCAGACTTTAAAAACTTTATCGCCTCACGGCAGCGGGCAGAAACTTTGTGATACAGACTCCCTGAAAGACAAACCATTCAAACGTGTCATAAAAAACACAACAAGGTTGTGACGCACAGTTACAGTTTCAATCCCACTGGGACCAGCTCCAATAACACATTCATATAATCATGAAAGAAGTGTGTGAATGTAGAAACCTGCTTATGTTTATCATACATTAAAATAAAAAGAACTGTCAGCGGAGTCAGACACAACACAAACAATATGAACATACAGGTTTCTAACAGTGTGTTGACACATATGAGAAAAAGATTAGGCATTAGAAAACAAACCATGTACACCTTTCTTTCTCCTGTAGTTCAGAAATATACTAACAAAACTGTATCTAACAATATATATTCAAAATGTTTAGCGAGATCAAAACGGAAAATTCTAGTTTTCAAACAAGAAGAATGAAAAATTAGATTCAGATGACTGACACTGGAAAATGAATTTTAACAATGTTTCTTGTTACTGTAATATATTTAAATTAACGTGTGATCATTTTGTTGTAGATATGGACGTTTAGTATAAAAATATCATCTGTAAATATAACAATGATTTTATAGCTTACTTTTTAACAAACCAACACCATGAAGAACCCAAAAAAGAGACAAAATAACAAAATCTCTGTCGTCTAATTATATTTTGTCAGACAGTCAACGGATGAACAGATAAATTAATAACATCCTGCAGTGCTCCCAAAAATCAAACGTCAAAGCAGCTACAGAAGTATCCAGATAGTAAACTTAAGATTACAGTACGTTAGAAAAAATTCAAGAGTTCTTCTGGAAAAATCAACCCTGACTTTATCGCACTAATTTGTTTCACTTGTTTTTCAAGTTATTCAAACTGCGAAAGCTCAGCTTGGATTTTCATTTCCATCTGTAGGTCTTCATGCAGCGAGTTCACTTCTCTTCTTACTCCCCCACATTATTAAACTGCTGACCTGGAACAACCTTCGTCACAGGAAGGCAGATTATTTACAAGTCGAGCTCCTAACGGCAAGTTGCTGACGTCCAACGTGAAGAAGAGATTCCTCATCTCACGGCTGGAACAATGAAGCTCACTTTGAATCTGAAGTTTCCCATCGAGCGGCACACTCTGCAGGGAGTCATTCCTCTGGACTGCATCATAACCTTTGGAACATATTGACATGATTTTATGTGTGACTGAGGAGCGGCAGCACCTGGTGTGATATGAACAATGAGAAGTGAACTTACTGTACAGCTCAGGCCAGAGGCTAGAAAGGTGGAGGATATCCCTTACTGCTCGTCCTCACGCACACAAGTCTGAAATGAAATTTAAAGATAATTTTACCCATGGTGTTGTACTACTCAGGATTTTGCTTATAATTAAATGTTGAGAGGAAAATGAAGATTGAAATAACAACTTTGATTTCAGTTTGTGAGATGGAAATCTGTCCAATCGTTACAATATCAGCCTACTAGTAGAAGTATTCAGATACTTGAAGTAAAAGCAGCAACAGAAGAATTAGAAGTTCTAAATGCAAAATCTTTGATAAAAGTACAAAAGTATTCGATCAACAAATTATACTTGAAGAGTGAAGTACTTTAAAAGTACTTTTTGGCTGTTATCAGTATCAGAAATGTAGTTCAGTATACACTTAAGTGTCCTTAAGACTGCAGTACTCGAGTACTTTCCATCTCTTCCAATGAACACATTAAATATCATTTGTGTAATTTATTTTAATTTATTATTAAAAAATGACAAGTTGTGGTTTTTGTACTTTGTTTTGAACTTCCTCTAAAACATAAAATTTATGTTGAGCTGTCGACACGCACTGTCTATCGAAGTGAACTTACTTTGCGACTGAAGGCTCCATGCTGAAGCTGAAGTCGATCAGCTCTGAGGATTGTTTCTGTTTCATCAGCAGGTAGATGACTGCTGGAAACTCCACACTGCTGAGCTGTTTGTCATGTCTGAAAGTCAGAGTTTAAACTTACCATCAGTTACTTTTTTTTCTGAAACAGTGAAATCACCAGTTAACCTCCATAAACTACTGGGAGAATATAAAAGATGAACCTCACTGTTCGGGCAGGTGGTGATGGCTGAATCGTGGCTCTGCTGGCGTCTGCTCGTCAAAGAGCCTCATGTTGAGCCTCACTCCAACAAATCACCTGACAGAGAGCCACAACACAAAGAAAACTGTGTCAGTAATACAAACAGGACTGAGTGGTGGAGGAAGTATTGCCCAGCTCCTGTTCTGGCACGACACCAGCTCTGCTCCCTGTGAAGTGTGAAACTGAAGTGTGTTGGTTTGGACAGCAGGTGGCGCTGCTGCATCAACAATCAGCTGAATGTGTTTTTCAGACAGACAGGGAACAGTAATAATTTACATTTACTTTTTACATGAAGGAGACTTTTACAGGAAAGATATTTTTAAAAATAAAATGTTTATTCAATTCTAATGAATATTCTAAATTCATATTTAAGCTTTTGTTCCAAGAGAGAAAATGCAGTTACCTCTTTCCTTTCGCCTCCAAATACAGATTATTAATCAATGCAGATGTTTCAAAAACAAGTCTTTTTCTTTGCAGTTGAGGATTCAGAAATTCCAGTTAAGAGCAGCTGCACGTCGACCGATCCACAGAGAGCACACACTGCTGATAAAAATATCTGGTGCATTCAGGTGTTTTCGCCTTTGGGTTTGTAATCAGCTGAACTTTGTCCTCTGGCGTCTAAAAATAGTCAGAGGAGTTTTATTTCCTCATGGCAGGATGCCATCAGGCAGGCACGCATGTGAACAACCAGGTGCAGTCAGATTAAACCACAAAGAATATTTTAAATTACATGAACCAACAATTCATTTGTGTTAATCCCTTTTTTATGATGCGTTCAGGTGAAAAACAGAAGAACCAGTTTGTTCAGTTTGTTCACTAAATACATTTTGACTCTGTGTGCAGGGTTTCAGGCCTCACACTCTCCTGCCCGAGTGTCATTGTATTGGCTCTCTATAAACTGTTCTGCTGTTCAGAAAATACAATGGACCCGTGACCTGGATCTCCTGTTAGATCATTTGAACAAAGAAAAAGTAAACTACAGACTTCTGAATCGACTAACACGTGTACAGTTGCATCATTTTTTACTGCACTGTGATTTATTTTCTGCTTCATTGGTTTGTTGCTTATTTTCTTGTAAGCTCGTTTCTCTAGAAAGACGTCGTTGCTGAAAAATCTTTCCTCTGCTGTCGTTCAACCGTCGTTATCTCTCATTAGAGAGAAAGTTTCCTGTTTGTCCGGCTCCATCCGTGCGCATAGTTTTCACTCCAGAGATTCCTCCAAGATACGTGAGGTTTCTCTCTGTGTACTTTTTAACCACTCAGCAGTACTTCATTCAGTAACTTCTCATTCCTAAATGTACTTTTTCAAGTACAAATTGTATTTCACATGAGTTTGCGCCTATAATGCATCGGTCAGGGCTGGAGTAACCTCTTAAGGGGCCACTGGGCTGTGTTGGGCCCCTCCATAAGAAACTTAAAATGACTCTAATATACTAGTAATTCAACACAACTTCACCTCATGCAGAACCCACACACTGCATCACAGATTATTACACGTACAAAGTCCACTGAACATGTCGCTCGTCTGCTGATCTAATTACGCTGCCGTTAAAATCTGAATATGAACCATAAACCTCCCTATAGTCCTCATCAGCAGGTCTGCACAACCTGAGCAAACACGTCTTTCTTTCTCACTCTAACTGCGTCTTCATTTAAAAGATTATTGATTGTGTTGATGTTTTTATACTGCGAGGTGATGTTTGTAATGCATTATCTGCTTGTAGAAAAAAAAACTTGTTTATTCTCATGTTTATTTTTTATGGTTTGGGAAAGATGGCGGTCTTGGTTAAGTTGAGTTGAAGCTGGGACCTCTTTTCTCCCACAGAGTGACTGAGTGATATATTTCATATTATTATTATTATTATATTCAATGCATAACAAGAACAGAACCTGTGAATATTTCAGCAGTGATGAGTTTTCCTGACATATTTCAGTATTTTTATACAATCTGTCTGTATCGTGTATTTGCAGTGGCTGTTTTTCATTATCTGGGCATCAGCTGACACATAGAGAGGAACATCCTCACCAATTAACCTGCATGTCTTTGGACTGTGGGAAGAATCTGGAGAATGTGTTGCCAAACCAGAAACCTTGATTTTGTGGGGTGACAGTACTAACACAGGTAGCACTGTAATATTTAACATACAGTTAGTTTTCTTCTCGTTGTTCTTTAGGTACGACGCTGAGTGAATATCGCTTGTGTTCAGGTCTTCACCGTGACCTTACCCTGTTAGATTTAAGATTTATAATTAAAGTTTATATCTTAAATAATAACCTAAACCTAAAACTTTAGTTTTCTTTAAAGAAATGAATGAAATGAGATGTAGATTTATTGTATATTTGTTGTAAAGTTTTCTTACATGCCTTAAAATCAAGAAGGCCTCTTGACCCTCTTTAAAGCCTTGACAGGACCCCTGGGTTTGGAACCAATGACCTGAGCTATCTTTACAAAATTAATATTTAATTGAAACCACAATCTTTCCCTCACGTTAATCAAAACGATTCCCAGTGTTAAAGTCCTGCACTTTGTATGCAGACACCCTCAACAGTGAGTCATGAGAAAAGTTTGTACTGACCACTTGTGATCGATGTGCGGTTCATCTAAGGTCCAGCTGCTCCTGATGAGACTCTCAGATGAAGAACAAACGTCCAGTTAGTTACATTTTTCCAAGGACCAGCAGACGAGCCTCTGTGTCGACCAAACATCGAGCATTTACTGCAGTGACCCGGATCACTTAGCACACACAAAGAACAGCTCGAGTTTCCATCAACATGTGTGAAATCAGTGTCGTGTCCTCAGTGTTTTATTCCTTACAACTCAACTGGAAAAAAAACTGGTTCTTCTTACTCTGTCCTGACGTAACACGTACACATCACCTGAAGAAGGAAGAATTTCAATTTGATGGAAAGCCAAGTTTCCTCCTCTGATTAAACAATGTGAATCATCGAATTAAAAAAAGACCACAGGTGCACTTTGGAAGTGAAATTAAAAATAATTAGAAGTGCGTGTTGTGTGATATTGTGGAAGGAAACATACTTTACATATTTACATTCAGAGATACTGTGACGTCTGACAGTAAATCATGTTGAACAAGCAGACAGAGTAATTATGTAAATATCATCAACGTTTTAGTGCACACATTTTAATTTAGATTTAAATCTAAGAAGAAAGATTCACGGTATGTTTTCGAGCAGTGCAGCCAAAAAAAACTGCAACATTACAGTTAAATACACTTCAGCTGCTTCAGGACTAAACCTCTTTTTATAAGTACTGCCTCATATAGGCCTCAGCGTCTACTGCAGGGCTCTTCAACCTTTTCCAGCCCAAGGACCTCCAAGAGACAAACAGAACAGAGACAAACATGCAATAAATATCTTGAAATATCACATTTGAGAAGTGCAAATGCCTCCACTGTTTGTAGTTATTCAGTTATGTGCGCCGTCACATTCATCAGTATTTTGATGAAAATTGTCAATTATTATGACAAAAATTGGCGGACCCCTTGCAGGACCCCCTAAGGCTCATGGACCCCTGGTTGAAGACCCGATCGACCCGATAGACCCTGATCAGTGAGTGCTTTCAGTAAACGATCTCGAGATTGTCGCCTGACAAAGTCCTTAAAGTGTTTGTTTGAATTAGTCAGTGATAAGCTTCAGAACGGCTGAATGTTTGTCTAAACGTGTTAAACTCACATGGTGCACATTCCTAATGGAACTTCGAAAAAGCAAACATTGTTTTCATTGGCTGATTTATTTGGCTGTGACATTTTCACACAGATACAGTGCTTAACAAATTTATTAGACCACCTGTCTGAGCATCTGCAATCTGTAATCAAATAAATAAATACTAATAAATAATAACATGCTTTACTATTTCTTTGGTAAAACAGTAAATTCATAGATAAAAATAATAATTATATTTTAGCATAAAATTTTGGTTAAAGAGCTTCTACATTACCAGTGCTGTAAATTTACTTTTAAATACTCCTGTTGTTTCTGTAATGTGAGTAGTAGTGAATAGTGTCATATCCAGTTACACAGGTTTCATGTTTATAGGGAAATGCATAGTTTGTTTTCTAATGCGTAAAAGCAGCGTTCAGGTTCATCAGAAAGGTTGCTTACTAACATGCCATCTGTTCCACAAGAGGAAAGTTTGTGACGGAATGACGTGTAGATAAATAGCAAATATCTCACTTGACACGAAATGTGCGAGGCTGCTGTCATGCTTTCATGCTGCATCATATTTTATGGAGGAAATGTTTTCTGGTTTTCCCTCTGATGTCCTCCGGCTGCTCCGCCTCAACTCTCTGTGATTTACAGAGTTTATGATGGACAGTGAAGTAAACTGCTGACAGCTGTAGCTGCTGTTAGCTCAGTTCAGGTGAGCTCAGAGCGACGGGTACCCGTCACTGCCAAGCTGACGGACTGAGTGTTTGTACCAACAGGCGTTATGGACTACCAGGAAGAAGAAGAGGAGGTAACCAGGCTCAGCAGCCTCTACAGACATGATGGCAGAGGAGAAGAGAGTGAAGAGGACGCTGACTGAGGAAGCTAAGAAGAGAAAAGGAGAGAGTGAGCGAGCAAGAAGCCGCCGGACAAGAGTAAATGTGGGACTGACTTTTAGTGGTTGGTGAGAGCTTGGTGAAATAAAAGGCTGAAAGACAGACGCCGAGCTGGGCTGACTGCTGCTGGACTGGGCAGTGATATCAGCTGCTGCTGGGGACCTGGATGATGATTGGTTGTTTGATCAGAAGTAATGTAATCAGAGTAAATACTCGAGTACAGCTGGGGTGCTAAATCACTCCATGTTCTACATAATTACTTTAACTGCTGTTTGCAACACAGCAATGAACTTTGCAACTCAAGATAAACTTTTATTTTGACACATGATCACAACACTGGTTAATGATGTACTCCAAAACATAATTACTGACGTCATCTGAAACAAACTGAACTTGACTGTTGAAACACGTCATCAACTGTGCAGGAAGTGCAACACATCTCCTTCGCATAGAGTTCAGGTTCAGATCAGGTTGTTGGTTGTGGTCTGTGGAGTGTTAGTCCACTCCTCTTCAATGGCTGTGCGAAGTTGCTGGATACTGGAACACGCTGTCGTATACGCCAATCCAGAGCATCCCAAACATGCTCAGTGGGTGACATGTTCGGTGAGTATGCTGGCCATGCAAGAACTGGGATGTTTTCAGCTTCCAGGAATTGTGTACAGATCCTTGCAACATGGGGCCGTGCATTATCACGCTGTAACATGAGGTGATGGTTGTGTTTGAATGGCGCAACAATGGGCCTCAGGATCTCGTCATGGTATCTCTGTGCATTCACAATGCCATCAATAAAATGCACCTGTATTCGTTGTCATACGCCTACCCATACCATAACCCCACCGCCACCATGGGCCACTCGATCCACAACATTGACATCAGAAAACCGTTCACCCACATGATGCCACGGTGTCTGCCCTGAACAGTGAAAACCCGGGATTCATTCGTGAAGAGAACACCAACGTGCCAGACACCATCAAATGTGAGCATTTGCCCACTCAAGTCGGTTACGATGACGAACTGGAGTCAGTTCAAGACCCCGATGAGGACGACGAGCATGCAGATGAGCTTCCCTCAGACGGTTTCTGACAGTTTGTGCAGAAATTCTTTGGTTATGCAAACCGATTGTTGCAGCAGCTGTCCAGGTGGCTGGTCTCAGACGATCTTGGGGGTGAACATGCTGGATGTGGAGGTCCTGGGCTGGTGTGGTTACAGTGGTCTGTGGTTGTGAGGCCGGTTGGATGTCAAATTCTCTGAAATGCCTTTGGAGACGGCTTATGGTAGAGAACTGAACATTAAATCAGAGACAACAGCTTTGGTGATAACTATATGAGGCAGCACTTTTAAAAAGAGGTTTAGTCCTGAAGCAGCTGAAGTGTATTTAACTGTAATGTTGCAGGTTTCTTTGGCTGCACTGCTCGAAAACATACAGTGAATCTTGCACCTCCACATGAACATGACTCCTGCTGTCAGCATGCCAATTGCACGCTCCCTCAAAAGTTGCGGTGGTGATGTGTTGTGTGATAAACCTGAACATTTTAGAGTGGCCTAAGGTACACCTGTGCAATAATCATGGTGTCTAATCAGAATCTTGATATGCCACACCTGTGACGTGGGATGGATTATCTCTGCAAAAGAGAAGTGCTCACTATCACAGATTTACACAGATTTGTGAACAATATTTGAGAGAAATTGTTATTTTGTGTAAATAGAAAATGTTTTAGATCTTTGAGTTCATCTCATGAAAAATGAGAGCAAAAACAAAAGTGTTTATATTTTTGTTCAGTGGAATATGAGGCTGACCTCGCAGCTTGGGGGGCCCCCTGGTGGCTGCAGGGCCCTATGCATCCACATAGTCTGCATATAGCAAGAAACGGCCCTGTTTACAATGCTGCAACAACACTGCTCATGAAGATCCTGCAGATGAATGCCTGTAACCCAAATTTCAGCATTAACTGCCTGAATGAAGCAGATTTTAACAAACACCTTTGTTGGATTCCTGTTGGACCGAACAGAAAGAAAGTTCTGATTTTGTTCATTGTTGTCAGTTATAAGTATCATTATATTGTAGATTAAAACATATTATCTTACTGAATCTCAATAATAACTCTTTAACTGGTTTTTGAGGTTAAACTACTAAAATAAAATAAGTAATCTATTGCCAGAACTATCTGCTCACATGTGTTCACATGCTTTAGGCAGCCTTGTTTACCTACAACACACCAAAATGTTGAGGGGAGGTCATTGGCTTGTTAATAGTCAGAGTGGTCGTGGCTCAAATCATGAAAGATAGTGTAAGGCAACCAGAATCAGAGTCCCTTTATTGTCCAGGTGTGTGCTCTCAGTTGTACATACAGGTAAAGACATGTGGTGTGTGTGTGTGTGTGCATAAACGTAGACATATATACATATGTGTATCTATCTATTGTAGACTGGGTAAACGACTGATGACGACATGGTGGAATAAATATGGTTTCTGTTGTGTACATTAGGGTAGGTGGATATGACAGCATGTACAACAGACTGAATGTAAATAAATTATAATGTGCAGGTATTGCACAGATTTACAGGTTACTGTTAAACACTTATATTCAGTTGAATACGGTACAAATATATTTAATGTTTAAGCTGATAAACCTGACCCAAGTCCTTTCCTAACCACCCTTCCTTGACCTCGATGGAAGAGTTTACAAGGTCATAAGGAAAGATGTGAAGGAGAGGTCATAAGGAGTTAGGACACAATGTTACTGACGTGATCTGTTGTAGAACTACAAAGTCTAGAAGATGGACTACAAAGCTCTTATCATGGCGGCTGTGTTAACGTTTCACTCAGTGAGGAAGGCTCCTGAGCAGAGCTGAGTATTCGACCGCACCCACAGCCTCGACAACAGCGACACCCTCTGGCGTAAAGAAGTACAACGCAACTAGTGATGGGAAGTTCAACTCTTCTCAAAGACTCGTCTCTTTTGGCTCCATTCTATATTAGCCTAATTTGCCAATTATGGCAAATTTTTCATTCAGTGTTTTCATAATTTTTCACATTTTTATGCATTTAAAAAAAAAATCTGTGCAGGTTTGTTGTTGTCTCTACTCTGATGGATATTTTCATTTTACAGATTCTGCACTCGCTTGCAGTCTCCACAATCATTGAAATGAGCCACATGCTGCTTCTTTTCCAGTTATATCACTCATTTCTTTACTCATCTACCACTTCACATCATGTTGTGATCCTAGTCTGTCCTTGCATGCAGTGAGCTGCATGGCTGCATGGATTCTGAGCGGGACACGGTTCTTGTCGTTCACTTTGAAGAATCGGCTCTTAGAACCGACTCACGGAACTTCACCGACCGAGATTTGGATCTGTTGACTGAGGAGAACACTCCCACCCCGGACATGGAAAGTTCATGTAGTTTCATGTATTTGTGTTCTCTTGTAGAAAATCTGCTTCTTCTCATTTATTACAAAGAATGACGTTCACTTTCACTTTGACACGACTGCGTCACGTCTTCTCCAGGACCAGCAGGAGCGGGACAGAGGACAGACATGGAGGACGAGATGAAAGGTACGCCGTGTCCACAAGACCGTCAAACTGTGTCCAAGACCCGTGCGAGGACAGTTAGTCTCAGCTGAAGCTCAGCTTTCTAACAACAGACGAATAATCTGTCAAGGAACAGGACCCCTGTTACGGTTTAACGAGTGACCGTGTTAACTGGTGACCGATGGCCGAATGCGTCTGCGCGTGGTTGTCGTGGTTACGACTAGGTGTTTGAAACCAATGAGAGGAAGACACGTGTCTGAAAGCGTATGAACGCTTCCTTTGTTTATTTATTTATGTATTTTATTATCTACAATATAAACAAACAAACAAAAACACGAGATTCGTGTTTGTTGTTTTATTTTGACAGCTTCGTATTCACTTCCTGTTTCAACAGCTGTCTAACCACGGCGCATTCGGCCGAAGGTCACCAGTTAACACGGTCACTCGTTAAACCAAAACACCCCTAAAGTTGCAAAGGGTGCAACTTTATTATTATTATTATTATTATTATTATTATTATTTATTATTATTATTATTATTATAAATTCAATGTGTCTCTAACGGCTCCTATATATATATATATATATATATATATATATATATATAATATATATTATAAATATAATTTTTTTTTTTTAAATAATTTTAAATATTTTTTAAAGTTTTTACTTAATGTTAATTCTGCACCACTCTACTCTTTAAAGTGCCAGTATGTAAGATTTAATAGAGAATATATTGGCAGGAAATACAGCATTGTATTCTTTTGTATGTGCCACTTAGTAGTTGCCAGACACACAATTAAAAACAAACAAAAAGTGTGAATTTCAACATCTTTATCTTAGTTGCATTTGAGCTTGTGCACACAAGATAGAAACAGTTTGGGACTCTAGGGGCTCCGTAAATATTCAGTTTACGTCAAAAGAGCTTCTTAGCAGGACCCAGCTCTCTCTAAAGATTGTAAAACTCTTTGCAAGTGCTTTATCCTGACGTTAATGTTCATGAAGAAGATGGCATTTTCAAATCAAACACACTTTTGTGGTTGAAATTTAATTTCAGTTTGTTTGTTTTTTCAGGGCTGAGAGACAGAGGAAAAACTGAAGCCAGTACCGAGAGCAAAACAGAAAACCTGTTAAGATACATAAGCGATCGACTCAGGATTCATTCTGGCGCTGATGAGTTTAAAACATTTGACCCAGTTTCTGATGAAACTGGAAATATGCTGCATACAAGTGGAGTAAAGGAAACGTTCCTCTGGCCTCCCGTGTACAGATCTCCTGACTTTCCTGTCTTTTTCTACGCTGGCACCAGAAGATATGACAGAGCGCCATACAGAGATGACCCACATCACATCGGTGCTGTTGCTGTGTCCCATGATGCCACAAGACGCCGTGGACGAGGCGCCTCTCAGGTGGATGTCGATAATTTGGCCCGCGCAATTCTAAAACTAAGTGACCAGGTGAGGATGGATGTCATACATCAAGGTATCCGAGAAGATCAGATGCATGTATTCCGTTTGACCCGCGCAATTCGAATACTAGGTGATGAGGTGACGATGGATCCCCTATTTCTAAATATCCCAGAAGATAAGAGAGAGAGATCACTTTTGGCACGCGTAATTCAAATACTACGTGACGAGTGGAGGATGGATCTCATTCATCTAGATAACCTGGAAGATAAGAGAGTGCATGATATTCTCCTAATGTGGCCCTCCAACGTTTCATACGTGCTCCATCGCTCTATGGCCAGCTTTTGCTCTTTTGCGAGTTTTGCTTGCAGCTATTTACGCGACTATTTCCGCAATTTACAGATTTTCACAAGTAGGCACGAGAGTCACCAGAATGCCCGAGAGACAAACTCAGCTGAATACACCCTGCCGGACCATTCTCACCCCTTCCAACACATTGGTTGCTTTCGCAGCAGGAGAAACTCGAGCTGTTTGCCTCGTTCTCACAGCGTTCCCTCACTGAGTCCATTAACCTCTACAAAGAGCGAGACCCTCACACGAGCAAACAGCTTACCTGACATGCTGCTAGAAAACAGCTTTGAGGAGTTCACACCTGATATCGACGAAGACGATGAAAGCTACAGGTTCCAGTGCTCCTGCCCAGGCCTGTACCAGTGCAGTGTGACAGGCCTGGTGTTCCACATGGAGGGAGAAGGGGACGTGGATTACAGGACTGTCCCTTGGAACAGGAGACTACTGGCCCAGCATCAGAAGCAGCCTGCAGGACCCCTGTTTGACATCAAATGTGTGCAGCAGTCTATGCGTCAGCTTCACCTCCCACACTGTGAGATCCGCTCCACAGGTGGATGTGACTTCCTGTCAGTTGCTCATGTGAATGATGAGGGCATCGAGTTTATCACCCCTCATAAGATAACAGAGACTCATGTGGTTATAAACATCACAGGGTTTTCTGGTTTCGGTAATGTCAAGGATGAAGACTCACCACCTGTCCCGGTCCGAGCGCTGGTTCTGCTCTTCTACAGGCCTCCGGTTGATCCTGATCTTGACTCACTCCTCAATGTGTTGTTGCTACCAGACCAGATCAAACTCTGGAATGTGAAGCGCATCAGGAAGAAGTTATATGGAGATGAGAACTTTATACAGACATCCCCACAGTGTAAACTGCACCCAAAGCAGGAATACACACTGTCCACTTGTCCTGAAGACGACTCAGTTCTAGTTCAACCAACAGAAGCAGAATTTTACTGTGACGACTACGACAACTACTTCCCATCATTCCAGCTGGATTTAGAAAAACCCATGAAACACATTAAGCTGCTTCTGAGAGACACCAACAAAGTCAAAGTCTGGGAAAGACGAGTTTGTCTTTCGTCCACTGGAGTAAAAAGGTCCTGTGTGCAGGGCATTTCAGATGACATCCTGTTGGACATACGGAGCAGCTTCATCGACGGGATATCAGGACCTGTTCTCCAAAGTCTGGTGGACAAAATGTTTGAGATAAAGGTGATGACTGATTCTGAGAGGGAGTCAGCGGACGGGATCCAGAACAAAAGAGACAAAGCTCGTTTTGTTTTCGACACAGTGAGGAATAAAGGTGAAGCTGCCAGCTCAGAGATGACTGACTTTCTCTGCGAGGTCGACCCCTTCCTGTCTGAACATCTCGGGCTGATCTGAAGCTCAACGAACAGTCGATGGATTCAGAACATGATGAGCTGCTGGTTAGAAACTGTTCATCGACCTTGAAAGAACAATCACTGTTCTCGATCTCCACTTCACATTTGAATGAATCTGTAGGCATGGACAGTTTTTATATGTTGAATTCAAAATGTTTCAATTATTTTAAAACACCCTTGACCAAATGCATTGGATGCAGTCTGCTGCTCTTTTCATAGTGTTTGTCACCAGACTTTTTCATATTTTACTTACATTTGATATTTTTATGCAAGCTTTCTGTGAAGTCCCCCAAAAAGAAGCAGGTGTCATGAAGTTGTTCGCCAACTTCCATCCAAATAAATGAATTCTAACATTGCAACAAAGAACGAGAGATTTAAGATACATTAAAGCTGTTTTTTGGTATCTTGTTCAACTTTTTGCTCGTGTCAATAACAGAGGAGATCATGTGGTTGAAGTGAAAGTTAAATATATCCCCTCCTGGTGACAGAAGTTTTATTTTATTGTACCTCTCTATAACTGATGTCATACCTCCATCAGCCAACAGGAGGCGTCACTCCCTTGTTAATGACTAGTTAGTGCTCAGGTCAAGTCAAGGTGATTTTGCCTGTCATGAAACATGAAGTGAGGCTGCTGACAAATGAGCCATGACAATGACAATCATTTAATATTCATGTTTACAATAAAAATGCTTTTGAAAAACAAACTGTAAATATTGATACGGTTGATATTTTATAATAAATGTTGGAATAACTTTAAGATTTACATTGATGACTTTGAGTCTGATTATTAATATTGTAATGTCAATCAATGACATTTTTAGTTGCTTAATAAACGGGTCCCGATCCCACACTACCTCCAGAGCAGGGTGTGTCCTTTCAAATTCAATTGTTATCTAAGATTTGAACTCAAAAACATCTGACAGGATAAAAGTGAAGGTGAAGACCTGAACACAAACTCGTCCTGCGTTAGAAATGTCGAACGATGAGAAGAAAACACTGAATCTGAAGCCTAATGAGCATGTATGATTGTTCATATTTTTAAAAAAATACATCATATAGACATCATGAAAACTTTGACACCAACTACTTGCAATTCTCACGCCCACTGTTTGGGTTTTGCAGTTTCTCAGCTGTTCTGTTCTCTTATCGTTATACAGTGCCTATCATAAGTATTCACCCCCTTGGATGTTTTACCCTGTCATTGCTTTCATAAATCAATCAAATTGATTTTATTGACCATGATTGATCAATGAATGCAATAAAAGGGTAAAACATCCAAGGGGGTGAAAACTTATGATGGGCACTGTATGTTGAAAATGATGTGAAATATTCATAAAATGTGTAACTTAAAAGACGTGGGGTCCCCTTGAAAAGGTGGTTTAGTTATCTAAACAATCTGCTAGTGGTAGTAGTAGTATTTGTATTTTTTATTATTATTATTTTTAATTTTTATTAATTATTTAAAAAGTTTCTGTTTAATTTTCTATTTGAATTTGTTGAATTTAAAACATTTTTTATTACTAGTTATGTTTTTATTTTTTGTAATTCTGATTAATTTTCTGTTGTTTTAATTTAATTACATTTTTTGTTGAATTAATTATATTATTATTATTATTTATTTTTTCTTTTTTTTTTTTTTATTTTATTTATGATATTTTTTTTGTTCTGATTATTTTTTCAGGTGTTAATTGAATTTGATTACTTTTATACACTTTTATTACTTTTTTTTCTTATTTTATTTTGAGGGCCGTCCCTTTCCTCTCGGTGCTTCCGTTTGCCGCCTCGTTAACTCCCGCCAGCTTGTCGCCGACACACTCAGACGTCCAGCCGGCGGCGCAGCATCTTCCAGCCGCCTTCGCACTGGACGGGGAGCCGCTGACTTGACGGAGCTCCGGTGTTTTTACTGCTTGGATCCCAGAGACTCAACGGGAACAACTCGCCCGAATTACATCAACTACACGTGGGATTTAACCGCTGGAGACACCGAGGAGGTCTGGGAGGATGAACCCTCAGTGCGCCCGCTGTGGGAAGATCGTCTACCCGACGGAGAAAGTCAGCTGCCTGGACAAGGTGAGCGCTTCAAACACTGAGAAGTTCTCACACACACACACACTGCTGAGTGTTGACCTGCAGAGTTGAACCCAGCATGCACTGACTTTGTATCAAGGTATAATCATGATTCATGCAGCACAGGTAGAGTTCACACTTCAGGTGTGCATGCCGAGATGTTTAATGTCATGTAGACATGAAAAATGTTCATTTATTATATTATAGCAGCCTGAATAAGACTTCATACACAAACATCCACATCATCCACCCAGCTGCATCTTTTCTACATTTATTATTATATTTTTATTATTATATTATTATTATTATTATTATTATTATTATTATTATTACATTATTATTATTATGTATTAGGAGCATCTTTTCCATTCCGTATGCCAGTGTTGGTTTTTGTGTTTGCATGGTAACACCTCTCTAATACTCTGTTGCATAATGTTGATAAATTATTAATTCATCTTCAGCGATCTCATGCGTTCACTGTCTGTCCGATGAGGCGTCAGATGACACAACAGCATGTAGGCACATCATATTGGCTCCCACCTTTCAGAGTAAAACGCAGTTTGTTTGGTTTAGAAAACATCCGACTCCGTCATCCTCAGACCTCCCGTGCCGTCTTATAAAAGCTGACTTGACTTGTGTGAAGAGAGACTAATGAAAGAGCTAAAACAGTGAGAGAGGAGCTGCTTCAGAGAGGAGGACGCTGGCGAAGAAACAAAGAAGTTTACGCAGAAAGAGTTCCCTGCTGTCTCTTACAAAAACCCATTTCATCAGGAGCTTCTGCATCTCCCGGCGCCACAACAACAACAACAACAACAACATAAAACCAAATTCAAAGTGAGAACAAATGCTGGTACGAAAGAAGTTCTAAGGTTTCAGTGTGGACAACTTTTTAAATTTTGATCTACAGGCCATGCTGCTCAATAACTGTGTGAGTCGTCGACAGGAAATAAACAATCTAATTAGGTTTCCGTGCCAAGACAGTTGCATTAGTAACTTTATATGTGAGAATGACGACAAAGACACATTTTGGCTCATAATATAAACAGATATCTGCATGTGAATGTAGGTACATTTAAAATAAACCGGGTTAGGGTTCTGAGATTACATTTCGGCAAATGCATCGCGCCTCTTTTGCTCTCCACTGGACGTTTTCCTGCATGCAACCACTACTACAGACTACAGACGGAAACCAAAGCTCTTGTCTGATGGCCTCACCTACACATGCATTCATAAATATGCAGATATCGGCTTTATAAAGGGTTTTGTGCGTCTAAACCAGCAATAACTGTTTTTTTTGGCCACTTGGGGGCAGCAGAAAGAAGATGTGAACACAGCGTTGACATATCATCAACACCAAAACAATGAGCCAACCTACAGAAGGCGTATGACCATGTTAACAACTCAAATATCATTTAGTGCTGATTCACTGTAAGGATTTGAATAATCCCGAAGCAGGGCAGATGGAGGGCGAGCAAATGTAAACGGACTTCTGTCACATTTTAAACTGAACAATTTTCATCCAGTCTCCGACTGTGTATTTATATTTAGTCTTCATTGGCCTTTCTCTAAACACTAGCTGTCAAACTGCATCAAGCGAAAATCCGAGGAATGAAGACAGTCCCACCCATGCTGTTTGATTGGCAGGCGTGTTGAGAGAAGTGCAGTGCAGAGACATCGCGGTGAGCAAACAAGAAAACAGCAGCGTACGTTGTTGTGATTGTAGAAGAAGTCGAAGCGTAGCAGGCATCGACAGTGAAATGGCAACGCCCTCCTCAGAAACCTGTGGGTGACGTCATGGAGACTACATTCATGTTTTATACAGTCTATGGTTTTACGGATTCCCATAACCATGTTTTAGAACATGATCTGTGACACGTGAGAACAACTAAAGTCCACCCTCTGAGGAAAGCCACAAGACGTGTCTGAAAGCTCCAGAAACTGACCCGACTGCGACGGTTTGTTCCATCAAACTGGGAAGTCACTGTTGAAAACTGGAGAAGGGCAGCCACATATTTGCCAACTGATTGGATGAACCATCTGTCTATCACATCAGATCAACGGACCATCCAACCTTTGCTCTTCTTTCAGTGAAGAAAGTTCCAGCTCTGATATAACTGACGCTAGCAGCATCTTCGCTAACCTCTTCAGCAGCCGCCAGTATTGTTTAACTTCTCAGACGTAGCTGTCCTCATTTGATTGGTCAGTAACCAACAACAACGTATAACTCGAAGCCAAGATGGATCCCCACCCACGTGATCTTATTCAGAAACACCAGGTAAGGACTCATTGAATACAACACTGATATGTGACTCTCTCTCTGTGTCGTCTTCAGAACTGGCATAAAGGATGTTTCCACTGCGAGGTTTGTAAGATGACCCTGAATATGAAGAACTACAAAGGCTACGACAAGAAACCGTACTGCAATGCGTGAGTACCCTTTAATGTTCTGCACAGCGTAGACTGGATGACGCTCTCTAATGTACTTACAATGAGCTTATTCTTTGCTTGTGCTAAACTTAATTTAAAGTGTTATTATTTTCTATTTATGAACTCTCAGAGTATAAACACCATCCTTTGGCTGTAGCTGCTATGTGATTATCTGCATCTGTTCCCCGCCTGTAGGCTCTTCATATCTGCGAGGCGACCCTTTCAGGTTTTTATAGCAGCGGTGGTTAAGTGGGCCCGTGGTTGTTCTCGGTGGTTTTGGTTGCGCACCCAACCCAAGCTCTGCGCCGCCTCTGCTGGTTCTGTTTACAGCCTTGAATCTGTGCATTTTTCTATACTGCTAACATGCTTAGCTTGTTATTATCTGTACGCCATGATACACAACACTGCCATTTATGGCTCCAAGAAGAAAATGTAATTCATAGACACCAGATGGATTAAAAACCTCAGAGGCAAATCTTGGATCTGTGTTAGATGCATGTTGGTGGTAAACTATAGCTTGTGCTGAAAAGTATCTTACGGCTGCAGGACGGGAAGGCTGTGGCTTTGACCCTTGACTCCTTGTCACTGTCGGTTGGTTGAAGCTTATAATTGAAGCTCTTTTATGCCTCATTTTCCTCCTATTGATACATTTCCACAGCACACACAGCTGTTTAATGCAGCAGAAATTTAGAAAGATAATAAATACTCTCGGCGAATTGAATAGTTTGTTTCTTGTGTCACAGATAAAGATCTTCTGAATCTCAGCCAGCGGTTAAGAGAACAAAAACACACTTTGTCCACCTCAGACAAACCAGCATTGACTTATTGGCTCTACCAACACAAACATATATGTACAGGTTCACACACACTCACAACAGTGGACTTAATGGCAGTGACCTTTGACCCTGCAAGGTTAAAAAGGCGTTTCCTCTCAGCTCGTGGAACACACTGTCTTTGTTTCCACTCAGTCCTCTCTCTCCCTCCTGTAAGTAAACAGAACTGAAATCCTTGACGGACCACAAGTGATAATGGTGCCAGCAGCTGCAGAAAAGCAGTCCCCTTCTGTAGTAAAATTTCAGACAACATGTGTGTTGGAATTCAAAGTCACAGACATGAAATGTTTCTGAAGTCGGTGTTGGTGAATTTGAAACAGTACAGCTACAGAGACCAAAAGCATTTGGTTTATTTCTGCTGTGAAGTTTGGACATTTTAACATGGGGACTTGCAGAGACGGACTCAAATAGATGTTGTATCCTCGTGTCCATTTCCTCTCAGATCAACCCAACTCTGATCTGATCTGGTGAAAATATTCTGGCCCTACAGCTATTAATAAAAAACAACTAAAACCCATAATGATGGACTCACTGATAGCCGATATATTCGTCCAATCACTCAACCCAACCCTATAGTCAGGACAACATTAGGACAATGTCAGTGTTCTCCACAATTATTACAAATATGATTTTGAAATGATTCAGATGTTTTTGATCTGGTTAAGGTTGGACAGTTGGACACCAAAGAGACAGACTGGAAATAGAGTGGGAGGTATTTCATGCAACAAAGGTCTGCGGGTGATATTGAACCAGTGGCGTTGTGGTTATGTGGCATGCGCTGTCACTATTCAGCAACCGGGACATCCCATTCCTGCCTTTCTATGAGTCATGCCATTGTCTAATCTGATATACCAATATTTCCCAACTTATTTTTGGCCCATTACTAATGCCGATAGATGCACCTAACTGCGGAGAACATCAAGTCTCCTGTAGTGGAATTAACATATTACAAATACAATGTAAAATTGACACATTCACTGCCTGTTTCTCTTGCAAATAGGAACTTGAGTCGACTCGAGTCAAGTTCACATAAGCTTCGTCTTATCGGCCTGTCCTATCGGTTTTTGTGTGTCTCTGATAGAGTCCTTCAAGAGTTAGTCCTAAAAACGCAGAAATGAGTCGGTGGGTTTTTTGGTGTCTGTGGAGTTCCGGAGATGTCCAGGTTTTGTTCTATGACATAAAATACATCAGTAAAAACCTCACTGGTTTATTTTGAAGCTTTTACGTCTCTCAAAAAAGACGGTTGTTAACAAGTGGATACATGAGACTACAGAAGTTGCTGTCCATTTTCCATGACTGCTTATCCTCATCAATCCCAACTGTCACTGGGCGAGAGGTTGGTGTCCACCCTGACAAGTTGTTTCATTTGTGCAATCTTGGGTTGAAAATCTGATTGTAGCTCTATTTTTTATCAGCTCTGGTACTTTTGATGCTGTCAAATGTATAATTAATGGAGATAATATCAATTTTAAACACGTGGTATCGCTTTTATTCATGATAAATATTCCCAACTATGTAGGTTAATTCAGGCCAACCATCTCTTGCTGCCTCACACACTGCAGCTAATGGCTTCAGAGTGTGTGTGATTTTTTTTCTCCACAGTCTGTCGGAGTGTGCTGAAGAATGTCTCTGCAGGTCAATAAGGACGTGCAGAGTTATTTAGTCCACTTAACATGGCTGCTTTAAAGACAACACTGAAAGTTTGACTCTCAGGTTTGATGTGGACTGTTGTGGGCAAGATATTCAACTTTGTAATTTGTCATTTCAAGGCTTTAGATTGAGACAGAGTGAGACATTGAAGGTGATTTTTGTTGTTGCATTTTTGTCCAGTTGCTTGCTCACTCTCACTTCCTCTGTTTGTCTGCATGTAAAGTTCGTGCCACAGGTTTGTTTGCTGTGTGGAAAACAGCTGCAGACGTCCAGCAGGGATTTCTTACTCATCAGTGAGAGTTTTGCTTTTGTACCTCAGTGTTACATGTCGCGCTCAGTGTACAAACCAGCGTCCTGTAATTAAAGAGAGTCTCAGCGAGGCTCCGGCTCCCTCTGACGCTCCTTGTTTTTTGTGCGATACGACTGGTGTGTGTCGTGGAAAAGCCCGGCTGCTCTGTTTTTCTTGGCTTTTTATGTCACGCGTCAGATCCGTCTCCATTGTTGAGCCGCGCCTGCGGTCGACACAGAAATGACAACAACAACAACAGTGCTCAGATTCTTGAGGTTCTTGGATTGTAAAACATAAAACCACAAAATTAGTAGAATGTGCACTTCCTCCGTCTTATTGTAGCTGCTGCTGTTGAACTGTGTTATTTTAAATGGGAGGAAACAATTCCTCAGACTTCTGTCAAAACTATTCCAGACTACAGTCTTAAGATAGTCAAAAGAAACATGCATCCTGATCAGTGGGAAGTGTTAGTGTTAGTAAAGGGCATTGTAGATGATTTCTAGTTCTGCTTCACAGGTCATACACAACATTAGTCTGAATTATCACTATAATTAGTAATAACAATATTGCTATATTTTTCGCTGCACCATCTACAGTACTAGAGGTTTAACCAAGAGGGCTGGGTCCTGTCCCCCAGCAGGAACACCTCACCTTCAGGCATGTGGAGGCTGCTGAGCTGCACTGATTGAGTGTAACTGATGCACTGATCAGGCATAACATTATGACCACCTGGCTAATATTGTGTGGGTCTAACCTAATGTCATGGACTCCTCTAGACCTCTGAACCCAGTCGTCTAGTCGTCCCAGTTTGGTTCTTGTCAGAGTCACTCAAATTCTGATGTTTCAACTTCACGATCACATGGTTCACGTTACACATTTCTAAGTTGATGGGTGTTTGGAATATGCAAAAGACTGCTTTGGTTTGTGAGTTTAAGATGGTGATATAAAGTGGAAGTGAAATCTGCTGCAGATACTGGTTGAGAACCAATGTTCTTGCAGATGACGTTACTCAGCAACAACTTGTGATGTAAGTCTACGTCTTGAAACATGTGGAATACTCTCTGTGTTCCACACCGGCTATTTCTTACACATTTCGGAATAAGGGGCAGTCATAGCTTCCCTCTGAATGTTTCACCCCAGATGCACCTTAAAGGATTTTACCCCCATGGTCCCATGATCTTTAAGATCTGGATCTGCAGCTCAAAAAGGGGGGCCAGGCAGACCAAGTGTGGAGAGGGATTACAAAAGCACATGAGACCAAACACACTAACTGTTTGACTTTTATCAAAAGATTAAATGAACAACACACCATATGAAGTGAGGCTGGAAATCAGGCATCATTTTCTGACGTTGAAGACACAGAAACACACACGTGTGTTAACATATGTATGGATTCCTACAGCAGGTCATGGGATGAGTTTTAATCTGTAGTGTATGACTGCCCTCTATGACCCCGGATACATTATGACCTCTGAGCTGTTATATTAACACGGTGCTGCTTTTTTAGTTTGAGTCTGGTTAAAATTTTATGTAGTGTCGTCAGTTTGAACTTTTAAAAAGGTGGTTTTGTTATTTTGTGCTAAAAGGAAGACTGTGCACACGTTGGTGAATTTTTATCTGGCTCTGCCAAGTTGGCCATCTGGCCGACTCGCGGGAACCGGGTCCAGATTGCCGGCTTCATGGAGCTGGTGCAGGTTCTGGAAGGATTGCTGAAGGCCCAACCAAGGAACAGGCTTATTGTTGGTTGGTGTATAATGTGCAGGCCTTCAGTCACATACTGAACTTGGGTGTTCATTTTGGATACTATTCTTACACCCAAGCAAAAATGCAGATGTGGTCAGGGTTATCCTGTGTTTCCACAAGCTTCAAGATGTTGCAGCATTTCCTCACACATCTCCACTCTCATTGTTGTTGTCGTTCACCCACAATTGTAGCTTGTACTCCAGATCAACAAACGGCACCATCGCCTTCCACAAAGTTGCGAACTGTACAGATGAGGTGATGAGAGGAAACATAGAACATATACATAGAAACGTAGGAAAATTCGTGGGCTACGCAGCGATATCACTGCTGAAGCTGTCAGACTTATAGTTTTGGCAGGAGACGCACTGATGCTCCAGGATCACCCACCGACAGCCCCATCTACTCCCATGTAAACTGGAGAGGAGAAATTCCCCAAAGGAGCACGGGGCACCTGTTCTTTCTCTCTCTCCCCAGGTCACATTTTTTAACTTCACACACTGAAATTCAGCATTCACATGGTCGACAAGATGAGGATGCTCACGGTCATTTGGGCTTTTTGATACCACCTACCGTTTGGCATTAGTGTCCACTAGTTGGAGGGGCTTCATTTAGAGATTTTCTGTGTCTCTCAGCAGTCACTCACACACAGACAGAGCACAGCTGCAGTTAATTGCTCTGACCTGCAGCTGACCCTGGTTGCTCGGCAACTTCAAGCTGCCTTTGACTGACTTTGTTGAAGTCTCTGTGCTGCTGCAGTGTCAGTAATAACGTATGGCCACAGTCAGGATCTGTACGTCTCATGGTGTGCTTTGATGACGACATTCACAGCAGCCGGCTTCCTGTGCCAGATATTTCTGTTTAATTAAGTCACCCTTCATGCTAATTAGTAATAATCAAAGCTGGTTATGTAACGCTGCTCACCAGCTGTTCGTATGAACAGCAGACTGATGAAGTCTTAAAGACGTCCATTCCTCTGTCCATCTGCGTGTAATCTGACGTGTTAACATGATTTTTTTTTCTTACATGTGTGAATGCTAACAGCGGCTCAGACTGTTGTGATGAAGACTGTGCGATTATGTAACGCAGCTGCCCACATAACCCAGATCCCTGCTATCTCACTGCGCTCTCCAGCACAGGAACATTTCTGTTCACTTCGGTCTTTGTTGTTTCACCGGTACAGTAGAAAAGCAGGAAGGGAAACAGATCCTGCAGCAGCTGTAGGATGTGATACCACTTACATCTTTAGTCAGAGCGACTATAGTGAGAGAGCAAGGAGAAGACGAGTGTCTCCTCTTCAAGAGGGAATATTTAGATCTATAGAAACCTCCACAGCTCCAGTTCTCATCAAAAGAACCAGACTTGGCACAAGGTTGTGATTCTTCGCCTCCCATGCAAAACATTATTAAGTCTCACACAAGCAGTTTTAACTCACTGCTTAACCTGCCACAGACGAAATGTCTCTATCTTCCAGAGAAAAGGGAGAACGTGGAGACCGAAACAAAGATGGAGAGTGCAGCATATCAACACAGAGAGAGAGCTGCTGAAAGATACGACGGGAAACTTACGTAACCCTCTGTCTAATCTTTCATGGTTCGAGCTGAGAATGTGCTGAAAGGGGTCGAGGAGGCGAACGAGAGCGGCAGCAGCAGTGGGTGACCCAACAAAGACGGAGAGTTTATAAGAAGTCAATAAATAAGAGGCAGAGGGAAGAGTGGGAGCTCAGTCAGCTCCATGAGAGAGAGGAAGAGAGGACGGAGGGATGAGGAATGGCTCTATTGAAGGCCGGCCGAGCGTTACGCATGACTGAGTGAACAGAAAGACAGAGGACAGCGAGGACACGTCACTGGAGACAGTGTGGTGGTGTCAAAGTCCTGTGTCTCCATAAACAGCCTCTGTTTGTTTTCTCATCACACGCTCCGTCATGTTGGGAGAGGACCACAAACAACCCGACCACTCTCCTTCCTTCCTTCCTTCCTTCCTTCCTTCCTTCCTTTACTTCTCCTACTTTTATCTTAACTTCTCCTCTCCTTTCTCTCCTTTAGTATACTTTTCTTTTTTTCATCTCTCACTTTCTTACCTTTCCTCTCCTACTTTTCTCCCCCTTTGGTTTTATTTTTCTCACCTTTACTTCTCCTCCTTTCCTTTCCTTTCCTTTCCTTTCCTTTCCTTTCCTCTCCTCTTTCCTTTCCTCTCCTCTTTCCTCTCCTGTCAGCATGATGAAGATGAACTGTAAAGTCCACAGAGGACACCGTGGTCTCTTGTCAGCTCCGTAATAAAGATGTAAAGCTCGTCTGTGAGACGTTTTGCTGAGTGAGACAAAGGTCCGGTCCACTCGGCTCCAGATACCTGCAGAGGTGTTCGGTCCGGTCATGGTTACCTTAATGACACAGACAGAGAGCGAGCGATGATACGAGGATGATGAAGGAACGTGAGATGACGACCAGATTCAGATTCTCGTGTACTTTATTTTGAAATCCTCCCCCTGAGGCGGCGTGTGAAAGAACAACACGGCTGTACCTCTTCACGTTTCAGTGTCTCTGTCCTGAGCTCACTCCTGATCTTCTCTTTCCCTCACAGCTTTACTCGTTTCTGCTCTGAGCTCCTCTAAGACTGGTGATCAGCCAGCTGTTAGACCCTCTGGGTGATAGTATCTCCTACTTAAATAAGCAGAGCCTGAATTAACTCCCCTCATCTGTCACGGCCTTTTATCAAGTGCCACTGCCACCATCAGAAAAGTCAGCGGCGCTTATGATGAAGGCGAAGTATTGAACTTTTCTAGGAAACATCTGAAGTTTTCCAGAGTGACACAGTCGGCGAGGAATATCAAACGGGTTCGATACGGCAGCTCACTGCACACCTGGAGCAGCTGAGCGCTCACCTGCTCACAGCGGGGACGTGATGATGATGAAGATGATGATGACGGTGGTTTTCATTGATCCTGGTCGCTGTAGCGATGTGACATTAGTCCGAGCCTCGGGGTGTGTACATGTGTGTCTAATGTCAAACTAGGCCACTGGTTGCAGGCAGGCAGCGATCAGCGTGTTCTTCAGATTACAGATGACAGCTGAACGGACTCGTCTTATTTCTGATGATGTAAAATGATTTAAGAGATGAAGTGACGGCGCTGGAACGATTCGAACGTTTGATTCAGCGTCTACAGTTTGAAGATTTGCTGCTTGTCTCTCTAGAGATAAATCGGAGACGTCACCTTGGACTTTTTAATGTTCTCTGACATTTTAGAGACTAAATAATTCATCAGTAGAAACAACGTTTTCCGTTTTGGTTTTCTTTACCATTGAGAGTTTGGTGGCAACTGATTACATACGTAACTATAATCAGCCCAGATTACATTTGAACAAATGTGCAGGTAGATTTTAGTTATAGTTGTCAACATATGTTTGATTCTGTTTTTAAAATATGGCAGTTGTCATGCTGAAGGTGTTGAAATGTTAAACTCTGTGGTGGAAGAAGAAAGAGCGGTCGTGCTGCACGTGTCTCCGTCACTTCGACGTTTTTTCTGTCTATTTTTTAGAATGTTTCAAAATTTTTCATTTATTGTGAAATAATCCGACATTTTTACTCATTACAAAAGCTGACATGTAATCTGTAATCAGTAACTGACTACGTTTAAAAGTAATCTGACCAAACGCCGTGTCAGTGATGGCGTTGGAGTGGAGTGGTTTGGAGCTGCACACATGTCTGACGTTATTTTCTAGGGCTGCATGTAACAATTATTTATTATTAATAATGGATTGGATGTTTAAGCAATAACTCACTGCTGTGAGACTGAACATGCTGTTTTTAGACACTGTAGTCCATGTCTACATATTTCATATTATTGGTGACCTGCAGATCTCGAGCAGCATTTAAAATAAAGTCGAAACATGTGTGTCTGTTGGATCAGATCAAGGAGTTTGAATAGAAACATCTCTCCTCTACGTCCCCATGAATATTTGAATATTTGTTTTCCTAAAATATGAATGCCTCGAGGCGTTTCTTAAAGATTAGCATCAGTCATGAGAGGAAAGAAATGCAGTCATTATGCGACGCTGTTATGAAAACAAATCTTATAAGCAAATAATGAGCTCGCAGCTTCGTGCTGCAGCAACCAAAACACCCTTCAGGGGCGATGATGCCGTCTTCTGTGAGGACGCGCGCTTTGTTGTGACAATAATAACAGTGGGCGTTAGATTCATTGGACATTTGTCTGTCGTCAGCGAGGTTTGCAGGAGCCAAGTCTGTCCTGAGCCCACACTGAGAGCTTCATCAACACCTAAGCAGGAAGATGGAGAGCGTCCAGACTGACCAGCGAGAACACACACACACGCACACACACACACACACACACACACACACACACACACACACACACACACACACACACAGAAACACACTCATACACACATTCAGCTGTCGTCCCTGCCCTCTCTTCCTCCTCTTCATCTGTCTCGCTCGCAGTGATTCACCAAAAAGAGCGTCCATGTCGGTCGGTGAAGAAGCACGCCGTCCTCCTGCCCGTGTGCTGCTGCTGCTGCTGCTGCTGCTGGTGTTGGTGTTGGTGTTGGTGTTGGTGGTGGTGTTGGTGTTGGTGTTGGTGTTGGTGTTGGTGTTGGTGTTGGTGTTGTTGACAGGGATGAGGACTGAGGACCGCGGTGTCACTGGCTCGTCACCCATCATGCAGCCAGCCTGGTTTGGTGGTGACAGCCGGGCCTCCTGCTCCACCTGGCATCAGGAAATGTTTCCATCATAAAACGTGAATAACGTGTTTGTATCAGAGCCGAGTCAAGTCTGCAAGACTGTCGACACAACATGATTATTATTTAGGAACTCAGTTGATGCAACATTTTGATCGACTAGGATCATCTGATTTTTCTTCAGTGCCACAACCTGCAGTTCCTCTAACGTCCACCTGAGGCTGGCTCCAGCAGTGAGTCAGTCTCCATAAGTCCCCATGTCCAAATGTCCAACTTCACAGCAGAAATAAACATGTTTACAGCCTGGTACAAAAAACAGTTTTGGTCTCTGTAGCTAATTTCCCCGTTCATGACAACTGTACTGAGGGTGAATTTATATACAACTCACCTGTTCACATTATATTAAGGCTTAAAGTTATGCAGGGTTAAGAGCGGGGATGCTTTGATTGACAGGTGGGTGTGGTTACAGGTGGTTTGATTTGAGCAACCAGGCGTCATTCAGCCTGTGGGTGACGTCACTCATGCTATTTGATCAGCTGAAATGAATCAATCCCACATTAGCTGTTATCATTCAGAGTTTCTTGATGTTTTTATAGCCGCTTGCTTTTCTTTGGACCTCACACACGCCGACTCTGAACGCTCAGTCAGAGTCGTGTGCGTCACCGCCGCCGCCGAGGGTGAGGAGACTGTCGTCGTTTGGAAAATGCCACGGCGACAAAATAGACAATGGTTAATCTAAATCTGTGTCCACAACACACACACACACACACACACACACACACACACACACACACACACACACACACACACACAGGTTTATTGTAAATGTGGTGTCTTAACCAGGCAGTGAGAGAAAGGCAGGATGTGTCTGAGGGTATTATTGGAAACTGTTTAAAGGACACTGTGTGTGTGTGTGTGTGTGTGTGTGTGTGTGTGTGTGTGTGTGTTCAGTATTTGCACCTCTATCAGGGCGTTTCGTTTATTATCAAGGTTTCGGCTAATTTACAATGTAAATAAATGACTTAATTTCCCCGACATGACCTCGATAATGAAATCTCGTCCTGCTGGACTTGAACTTGACGAGATGACTGGCTCGCTCGTGCAGGTCTGACCTCAGAGCTCGCCGCTAAGTGCTCAGCGATGAAGTGATATTTCATCCGTGAAGAACTCGGACGGTACAAAAAGTCCTGACGCAGCAGCAGCTGCTGATCTCACTGCCTAGTCCAGCAGCAGTCAGCCCAGCTCGGCGTCTGTCTTTCAGCCTTTTATTTCACCAAGCTCTCACCAACCACTAAAAGTCAGTCCCACATTTACTCTTGTCCGGCGGCTTCTTGCTCGCTCACTCTCTCCTTTTCTCTTCTTAGCTTCCTCCCTGACGTGACGTCTCACAGGTGATCGTACCTGCAGCACAAAGTCACATAGCGTGAGAAGAGCAGACGAGGGGGAATCATGGGGAGTGAAGTCTGGTTCTTTTTCGGCTTCTTCAGCACTGACTGACTGACTGCTGTTTTGTTTTGGAGTTTTTCGTGGCTTGTCCATCAGAGTCTTTGATTTTTTTGTCGTTGACCAATAAAAAGCCGAATTCTGAAAGAGGCGAGCAGACAGGCCCGTCTGGACGTCAGCTGGCTGTTAAAGACTCCACACTAACTGAGTTATTGTCCCGAGCTGCTTGTCCAGCCAGCACAAAGTTACCTTGGCTAGCTGTGTGTGTGTGTGTGTGTGTGTGTGTGTGTGTGAGTGTGTGTGTGTGTAAAATATCCCACAGAGCAGCTCTTTGTCTCAAAGGATTGGGTTGCACCAAACGAACAAAGCATCCATGGTTGCCAGTAGCGACGGGAACAGGTGAAGTGAAACTTAAGGACGAAATTAGTTTGTGTGTGTGCAAGACTAAAACTATGAGCAACAGAAGTGAAACAAAGGAACTGTTGGTTGAAACACACACACACACACACACACACACACACACACACACACACTCACTCAAAGTCGCCCCGGGCTGTTTTTCTGTCCTGGTCTCTGACGGGGTGACTAAACCTCCACAGGAAGTCTTTCTGTGTTTGTGTCTCAGAGAAAAAAGAGTGAGATGACCAAAAACAAAAACCAAAAGAGTGAAAGTCAGATTCTTTCAAAGACACGAGACGTCATGTGTCACTTCACAGCTCAGAGCAGGTGGAAGACGACGACGACGACGATGATGATGATGAAGCGATGACGCCGTGTCGTGTCTGTCATGAACGAATAAAAATAACCTCTAATGGAGCGGAAGATAATTTTGTCCCAGGCTGTAAACATGTTTATTTCTTATTTGAACATGGGGACTTATGGAGACTGACTCACTTCTGGAGCCAGCCTCAAGTGGACGTTAGAGGAACTGCAGCTTTTGATTGCAACCCCTCGCCCTCTCCCACACAGCATCTGCAGATATTAAAAGATGATTTCCTTTTACAGAGACAGACTTTGTCTGTTGGCCTGTGTGTCTTCAGACTCATTATGAGCACAGACACAGTGTGAGGCAGACTGTGATGACTGTTTATGATCTGCTGCTAATGATCAGGTGAAAGACACAGACATGCTCAGACCACAGCAGACTGTGTGTGACCCGTCATTATTACCCTGATTATAACTATTAAGAAAGCTGCAGCAACAAAATAATGACGCTGTCTGTAGCTCGTGTTTATACGTTTTTACATCCACAGAGATACAACCTGACAACAGTACAGCAGGTTTACAGGGACACGAACAGACATTTGTTAGACGCTGTGCAGAGGCAGGATTGAGTCTGTCTGCTCTGGGCTGTGGATATAAAAGGAGATTTTTAAAGTAACAAAAATGAAAATATTCTTATTTTAAGCTGATTTTACCTGCATGACATTCTTACACGCTGCACCTTTACGAGCTGCAGTCGGTAATATTTGTTCTTCTTTGGTTTTAGTCCTGTCGTTGTTAATATCACAATGAAACGTTACATACACATACTATTACAAGGCACGGACACGGGAGACAATCCAAAGGAGTGAGGCAAAGGCAGGGTCCAAAAACAGGCGAGGGTCGAGACTGAAAAGCGGGGTAGGACACATGGTACACTGACAATCTGGCACTGGGGAAAAGGAAACAAAGAGTTTAAATACACAGGTAAAGGTGATTAGAGGCGGGACAAAGACAAACTGAGAGAGGAGTAGGCGGAGCGGGGACTGTGACACAAACTGACACATGCAAACGTAAAAATTGATTCAAACGAAATGTTTTTTAAATTCTTATTATTATAATCTTTGACTTTGACAAATCTGAAACATAAAAATCTAAATGTCACAGTTTGTTAATTCAAACTTTGTCTTAGATGTTTAATTAAAAAGTTTTTAATGAGTCAGTCAGAGAATCTTTACACAGATACTTTGGTTGTGTAAGTTTACCTGTGTGTGTGTGTGTGTGTGTGTGTGTGTGTGTGTGTGTGTGTGGGAGGCAGAGTGTGTGTGTGTGTGGGAGGAGAGGAGTGAAGGACAGTTCAGTGAAGTGGTCAAACTGCGGCGCTGAATATGCTGCTGGCAGCGCTGATTCACACACACACACACACACACACACACACACACACACACACACACACACACACACACACACACAGGTTTCTCGATGTAGGTACGCAGCAGCTGATTGGACCGTTGCTCGGAGCCACAGAGGGTTTCTCTTGGTGGGCTTCAGACGTCGGTGTAGGTGCTGAGTGGGAGTGTTTCCCACCCGTGTCCTTCTTGCTGTACGTGAGTCTGAACTCACTCATTTAAAAAAAACTAAAAATAAATCATCGGGTCATTAACGACAGACCAGAAAGGTCGAGTGAGATAAAGGAGGCGTGGAGGTGTGTTCCACCTCTCAATGGGTCATTGTTGGAGCTAATGTCATCGTCATTAAAGTTCCTCAAATCACGGAAACAGCTGACGCTTTTATTGTTAGAAAAAGACTTTTTATAGAGACGAGAACAGGAAACATCTCCTTCTGTCTTTGCCTTGTTGTTTGGTTCGTTTCATTTCAAAAGGCTCAGCTGTAACCTCCAGGTTACTAATCACACCTCATACGTGTCTGTTGTTATTCACATGCTTCACTTTTCTTGATCTGGTGCCTCAGGAGTTTGGCTGATAAAGGAGAAAAACAAACTGTTTGTGATGGATGCTCATTCCTGTGTCGGTGCAGGAAGTTCAGGTGCTGCAACATAAACTCGTCCACGGTCGTCGTGTTTCCTCCAACATGTTCGTTGAAGAAGAAGAACTTCAAGAGTTGAAGCTCTTGAAGTTGTGACGTGGTGAATATTGAAGTACTCCAAAGTTTACTGACAGTACTTTTTATTACGACTGGAGAATTGGCGCCACCTGTTGCTCATCTCATGCACATCCGCCTAATATTCACATAAGGTCAGAGGTTAACTCTGTGACCCTGCTCTTTCTCTTCTCAGACATTACCCCAAGACGTCGTTCACCATCGTGGCCGACACGCCAGAGAACCTGAGACTGAGACAGCAGAGCGAGCTACAGAGCCAGGTGAACACACACACACACACACACACACACACACACACACACACACTGCAGTGCAGGTAGCAGATTCAGATCCGTCTCTGAAAACATGAAACAAACGTCACATTTCCGTCACGTTTGCAGTTTGAACAGTCTCTGATCCACTTCAGCCGTCAGGTGAAGAAACTGATTAATATTATTAATCAGTTTTTGAGAGCTGCTCGCTGGCTCATGTCTCCACCCCTCCGGCGCCACGTGGGCATGAAAACAAACGCTCAGGTGTGACGAGTCACTGCGCTGCCTGTTTACCTGACTGATGCAGAGAACAAGAACAACACGTATGAGAGAAGAAAGCAGCGATACCTCTGTGCCATATGTCCTCGTCCTGTGTGTGTGCGTGTGTGTGTGTGTGTGTGTGTGTGTGTGTGTGTGTGTGTGTGTGTTTGTGCAGGCTGCAGTACAAAAGGACAGATGTCCACTCAGCAGTCAACAGAAGGGGACGTGCTGTTTGTCACGTGATGCTCTGCCCTTATAAAACACATTTATAGGCAGTTTGTCACTCAGAGCAGAACGTTCATTTATTCTGTCTTTCTCCGCGTCGTCCTCTCTTCCTGCAAGTTCTTTAAATCAAAAGTACCGACCAGGTTGAGGATAATTCTATCTGGAGGTCGTAAATACTGAGAAATGTCTGTGATATATGTTCACAACGACTGATCGCTGATTTAAAGACGCTCCACCGGCTGCAGCAGTTTACATCAGGATAAAACACCATGACATCTGTTTTCATGAACCTTTCAATCAGTTTCTGATAATTCAAAGATCTGGCTGGAGGTCTGTGGACAGTCTGAACATGCAGTGGAGCCGCTCTGTGTCCCTCAAACCTCAGGACACAGAGCCAGTCGAGCAGGTTTGCCATGTAACCAGCCCGATGCGAGGCCATGGTTCTGTTTATTCTCTTCGCCGGTCGTAGTCGGTTGCAGTTCCAAGAGCCGAGCTGCCAAAATGATAGAAACGACTCGTGTCTGTGCTCGGAGAGTTTTGAATTTTCAACACGGGTTGGTCTGTCTGTCTCTCTCTGACACGTCATTTAAAAAGGTTGCACATCATTGAGCTCCTGGCACTCGATCACAGCCCGCAACACCTACACGATAACGTACACGATAACGTACACGATAATGTACACGATAACGTACACGATAACGTACACGATAACGTACACGATAACGTACATGATAACGTACATGATAATGTACACGATAACGTACACGATAACGTACACGATAACGTACAGTAACGGTGAAGTTCATGAAATCACACTCAGACTCAGTGATGTCGTGATGGACGAGGATGATATCAGTGCAGCTCCTCTCGAAAATCTGTTCTATCTTCTTTGGAATCGACGTGTCTGACGTCCCCGGAGGTGATGTGAAAATAACTTTATATCAGCACCGAAGCTTTCAAGTCTGATCATAATAGACAATGACAGTGCACACACACACACACACACACACTGTGGGAAAACCCCCACATGTTCAGCATCGACCTAGTTGTGTTCTGGTACGTGACGTGATCACGTGACCCGGTGTGGTGTCTGTCTCACAGCGAGAGGTGAGGTCAGTGGATCCATCACATTGTCCTCCGTTACATCTTTATGTCGTGTGTGTACATCAGCTGCTTTGCTGCGAGTGTGTGTGTGTGTGTGTGTGTGTGTGTGTGTGTGTGTGTGGTTTAGCTCGTTACCTTGTCATATTAACTCTGCAGTTGATGAACGGGGTTTTAATCTGCTTCATATTGAGAACGGGGACAATCACTGTGAGAGCAGAATACCAGAACACACACACACACACACACACACACACACACACACACCCTAAATGTCTGAGTCATATTTCTGCAGTTTACAGCGTTACGTAACTCTGTTCTGACGGCTAATGGGCTGTGACTGACAACTGATAGACACCGGCACGATGGCTTTATGGCTGAAGAGCTGCAGTGTTTCCTCTGAAGGTCAAACTGAAGTGCAGGCAGGACCAGAGAGACATGAGATGACTGCCTGCTGCTCTGTTGTTGTTGTCGTCGCCCACGTTTGGATTTCCTGCTGTTACTGACTGATTCAAGTCCGTCAACGTCCTCTTCGCTCTCGTCTCCTCTAAATTAAATAAAAGCTCCCCTCCCCTTCTTCTTCCCGGTGAAAGAAAGTGCAAGAACAGGCGAACTTCCCCGTTCTGTACGAACCGCTCACAGATGTGTTTTGGCTCGTGGTCGTCCTTTAAGTTCAAACTCTTCGACCCTCTTTAGTCTGAGGTTTCATACCCAGCCCTGCTTATCAGGTAAATTCTAGTATAGGTGGATTAAACTGGATCTAAAAATGAACCCCCATGGTGAGGATCATGTTCTAAACTCAAACATAAACTCCCTTTCTCCTTCTCATTTCCTGCGTGTCACTATTCAACGTGTATGAGGAGTAATTATAGTATATCTGAAGTTCTTTTCACACGGTGTGAAGTTGATTGTAGCTGCGCTCTCTGAATCCTGAGCGGGGTAATTATTCCTGCTGTGCGTGGGCGCGTTCAGAGGTAATAAAATCCACCTTCAGATACTCGTCTGTATCATCACGGTCATGTGAGTTCTAGGTTTTATTCCCCTCTGTGTTTTTATTCATCGGTTCATGACCCAGGTTATGGTTTCCGGTCTGTCTCCTGTGTGCTTGTTAGATTTTAAACCAAAACTTAAAAACCAGTTGATGAAAGCAGGACGTGTCCAACTCCCCCTGAGTCTCTCTGTCCGTCTCGCTCTCCTGCAGGTGAAGTATAAGAAGGACTTTGAAGAGAGTAAAGGTCGAGGGTTCAGCATCGTGTCCGACACTCCGGAGATGCAAAGACTCAGAAGGACTCAGGAGCAGATCAGTATCGTATGTACACACACACACACACACACACAGATATATTAGTGTTTCGATGGTGTGAACGTGAGTGTGTAATGTGAGGGGTGCACTTTGGTCAGTGAGCACAATCGCAAACACAAAATGTGGACATCATCGAGCCCTGCAGCGTCGATGACATCAGCTGTTTGAAGAGGAGCGTCTCCTGAACGTGTGAGTGATTTCTTCTTTTATTTTAATTTAACTAGCAAGGATGCAGACAGAAAAACGACGTGTTTGAAAGAAGCTCAGCTGAGAAATGATTCCACCGATACGGAGCATAAATACAGACGGAGTCCTGGTGCTACAGTAGATACCAAACTTCATCTTTGTCCAGTTATGGCCGGCAGTAAATTCAGAGGCTCGTTGTCTAACATGAAATATTTGTGTGTGTGAGTGTGTGTGTGCATGCAGATGCTCGACCTGACCCGGTGACCCTCAGCAGTCGATGCCAAGGTAGTGTGTTTTATCTGTCAGTGCTACCTTTTGTTTTCCCGTCCTTCCTCTGTTTACCTGAGTGAGTGATCGCATTATTCCGCCGTGTTAATACACCACGGATTCTCTGTCTTCATTTGTGCTGCTTTAATTAACACACACACACACACATCGCCTCACTTTCAAATGCTGTGACATTCAACAGCCCACACGTTTTATTGTATTACTCAGCTCTTTTCAAGGTTGACCTGGTGATGAAAGAAGAAGAGGAGGAGAGGTGGGAGGAAGGTGTCGAAGAGGAGTGCTGAGGGATTTAATGTGAGCTGCCTGTTTGTCGCTCGGTAGAAACGCAGATGGATTCACCTGTAGTGAAGTGTTTCAGTCCAGAAGCCTGAAGAGAAATGTGTTTCTTGTGCAGCTGAGCCGGGGCTGGCAGGGAACCCGGTTCGCGTCAGGACAAGATCACAGGGATTTCTCCCAGGAAAAGCTTTTGTGTTTCAGAATTCATTAACAAGATCTAAAGGAGAGAAAGAGAGAAAGCTCCTGGTCAGCGAGGCAGCTTTTTGTTTTGTTGTGTTGTTTTTTTACCACCTATGAAAACCGTTTCCCGATTTAGCTTCGAGAAGAGACGCCGTTATTCCCCACAGAGTCTTGTTTACTGTGATTCAGAGTGATGACTGCAGGCACGAGGGGCAGCCAGGACTCCGCTGGCAGGACTCAGCTGTTATTCAGGCCACTAAACCCATGATGTGTTTAAAGACCTGATTAATTAGTTGTCCTCTGAACGAGTCCGGATTGGCTTTTATGTTTTATTGCTGTATTTCTATGCAGATTTTTGTAGAGTAGAGTTTCAGTCGTGGATGGAAAAACAAGCGTTTGTTCACACATTTGTTCTTTTGCCAAATTAAATTTGCAACACTGTGATCAGCTCATTGTACTTTACTCCTTTGTTATTTTGTCAAATATGTCTGGCATGCAAGTATCAACTCGAGCCGGACTGATAGATCATCATTCTTTTATTTTTTTCATTATATATTTTATTCCTGTCTTTATGTCTCTTTACCTGCACGTTCACTACTGCGACACTATGCAGATGATGCCGTGTTATTGGTGATAAACGAGTCCTGTGTTCAGTGTAGCGGCAGATTTGGCAGCGAAACAGTCAGATCTGCTCTGGTCAGTCTTTATCGGGTCGATGTCCTGTTTACCTCAGCTACCATCTGACGCTCTGATCTCACTGCCAGACTACCTGCTGTCTCTGAGACTCAGACAGTGATTAAATATCTGTGAAATGATTCATCAGACAGAGAAGACGAAGAAGTTATTACTTTGTTTTTTTCCTTTTCTGTTTTGGTTCAAAAACATCAGTAGCAGTACGATACACCTGCAAGTTCATAGACTAATCTTTGTGTGTGTGTGTGTGTGGGGGTAGATGGTACATTCTTTCCAGCTTACGATATTTTCTGAACTCACCTTCAACCCCTTGACCTACACACACAAAAAGACACACACTGTACCCAACACTGCTGCACTGTGATTGATATGAAGGGCACAGCGGTGATAAGGTCTTGAGTAGAGGGCTAAATGTGGAAGTTGAAAGTGATAAGAAGTACCCGACGAACCGACACGCAGAAGTCAGGCTGCCGTCGCAGGAGACAGTCAGGACGAGACGCAGAAGATTTATTTATGTCGAGTTAGAAATAAGAAGTTGAGTGTCCAAGATAATTCAGAATCAGGAAGGGTGACCACGACGAGACGATACTAAGAATCCTGAGAAGAGTGATCAACACATCAGAGAAGACGTAGTTACGATATTCAGAAGCTGTGAGTGAGGACAAGCTGAAGGGCTGACCCAAAGACCGAGGAAGCCAAGAGGAAAGTTTATTAAGAGACGACCACAAATCAGACAAGGTGAGTTCAACATTCAGACTGAAAGCGGCTCAGAAGAAGGTTCGTGGAGGCTGGTAAAAGATGAAAAGTGTGAACATGACACTGAAGATGCTAACAACATCCAGAGGTGATTTCTGATACAGTGACTTTGACCTCAGACTCAGAAAGGAAGACACTGAGAGATTTAACACGCTGACCTTGACAGCTCGCCAAAAGTACTTCGACAACCGCGTCCACTGAGATTCAAACAGGAGAGTTTATCAGGGAGCTTCAGCTTGGAGTTTTGGCATTTTACAGGTATTCTTTTTCAGTTTAGTTTTTTATGTTACCTTGTTAGATGCGTGGCTACGAACGCTGGTCTGTCTTTAGGCGTATTTAGCCTGGTTCATACCTGGTAACAAGACTTAACAATTCGGACCAACTCTGCAGCGAAGAATGGAGAACGGAGAAAACATAGACCCTGGCTGCCAAAGCACCGTCAGCCTCGCACACCCATTGTGGCAATAGTGCCAATGCAGAGATGCAAAAGTAGAGCAAAGCCATGGAGCGTCATCCAGCAAGGTGGCAGGCCAATCAGATTGTTGCAAGAGCACATTCCTGGTAGATTAACATGGACGTTTATGTCGTTTACCTCACGATTGTTGCAATGGAGGATAAGATAGTTGCCACTGCGATAACTTTCCATAGACTCCCAACACCGCAGGCAATCCATGGTCAGTCTGTTCGACAACCACCCCCCCGCCAACTCCCTACGTCATCACACCATGAAGCCACAAAGCTACACCTCACACAAACATTTGTCTCCCCGCCTACCTCCCATTCGTCTGTCGCATAAAGGGTCATCATGGCAGAAGTCAACTTACTCTCTAAGAAGTCAGTGTGTTCTGTAATTTTGTAGTTTTTCTTCCACCAGGTTATTTTTTAAGTTTAACACAAAGAGCTCTGGCTTGATCTATGTCGTCTTTAAAGGACTTCTTCAGACTCATTTATATTTTTCTAGACTTTTATGCGATAACCTCTGCTGTGGTTTCTCTTTTAATGTTCCTGGCTTTGGTCTTTGCTTCTTTATTACCTTTTTTTATTAGTGTTTGTTTTTATAAATATAGATTATAGCGTTATGAGTAAAGTGAACGTAAACATGAAGTGTCCTTTGTCCTCAGAGGTGACTGATGGAGGAAGAGGAGGCCCCAGCCACTCCGGTGTGTGTTGCAGAGATGGAAGAGGTTACGACAGTGGACGGAAAGAAGAAAGAGTCTTTCCAGGAGACGGTGGTAACAACAGTGACAACGATGACCAGGATGGATGTACAGGAGAGGGAGGAGGTTGAAACTGAGAAAATAACTGAGGAGGAAGAGGAGGAGGAAGAGGAGGAGGAGGAGGAAAAGATGGAGGAGGAAAATGAAGCAGGAATGGAGGCAGGAGAAGAGAATGGACGGGAAGAGAAGGGTCATGCAAAGAAGTTGTTGGGCTCTTGGGAATCCGAGGTGAGAACTCGGCATTCTTGCAACTCAACAAGCTAAAAATAATCAGAACTCAGCAAAGCAAAACCATGAAGTAAGATTACAAAATCCTGTGGATCTTAAATATGTTCACGTGTGTTCATCTAAAGAAACAATCTATCTTTCAGTTTAGACTAGGTTTCATGTTTGTAGATTCTTGAACGATGCAAAGATCGGTTACAGTTGATCTGTTTTCGCAACCTCAGTCTTTCTTACTCACCTGTAAAGTTAAAAACTTAAACTTGAGCCCATCAGTCCAATATAAACAAAGACTTCAGTTCAGTAGCTTCACTTAAGAATCAGCTTCTTTTAAAACCAGAGAGCAGTTTTCACTGAAATCATTTCCCTGTTATAACACGTCAGTAAACATCTTCGATGCTCTTGCTTTTCTTTGATGAAGTGTGCTGAGAGGCAGATTTGGTCCCTCTGCAGAGAAACCCAGCTCTCAGCTCTGACTGTGAGTCTTTGTATTGACCTTGGCGTGGGGCTTCGCCTGGCACTGCAGGTTTTTTATACAAGCTTAGAGAGGATTAGTAAAACTACAGATGAAAATGTGCCAATATCAGCCTTTGATAGTGGGATTTTTTGGGCCTGTCAAGAGAGGCGAGGGATAAGCGGTGCATGAATGAAATGTTTCCTTTGGTTGACTCGTAGCTCATAGTTGTACTAGTACGGTCAGATGGATAATATTGTCCATTGATTACCAATATTGGCATGAACTAGTCTCAGTAGAGAGATGAAGGATGAAGGACCAGTGAAACATCAGACACTCTTCTGTCCGACTCATCCTCACAAAATAGTGATTATAGCTCATTTTTGTCTAAATAATGTCGGGACAGTTATTGAGTTGGACAAACTCAAAGTCTCACGTGCAACTTTTGTGTTTTCAGGTCTCAGCTGATGAAAAGCCTCCGCTACCAGATCCAGCGTTTAACAGGAGATGCAGTTTGCTCGTCAGTGACGTAAGTTCATTCGCAGTCGGTTCTCTTTATTATTTTAGGGTTCTTTCACACCTGTAGTTTGATTCACTTGGTGCAGACTAAGAGAAAAAAGTACTCTGATAAGATAAGAAACAAAGTTGATAAGAAATGACTCGTAAATAATAAATCTAATGAAGTCTATGACGACTTCCCGCTCTGTGTTGTAGAACAGTTTTAAAGTCAAACCTGAGCTCGTCTCCAACACTGGACCAAAATAATCCAACAGCGATATAAAAAGACGAGGTCAGAAGTTGATGTTTTACTGTGTAATATCAGCTGCGAAGCACCATCCTCTTCCTCCGCCTCTTAAGATATGAACCGAAAACACGGTTGCCAATGGTAACCATCCCCCCACAGATCCAATGACTGGCCTTTATTCGACACAGAGGGAATGCATACTCAAAGGAGAAAGCGTCTTTTGACTTTGAGGCGTATATCTGGCAGGAAAACGGTGAATGAGGGTGAATGCTGTTGTAGGATGTGGGAGGGTGAGATATCGATTCCCCTGGTGTGAGTCGAACTTGGCAGCCGGCAGAATGACTCATCAGCTACAGAGGAAGCAAGTCAACCCACTTTATAAAATCATCTTCATGTGTTCCTCCAGCTGCTGCTGTCGCTCTGCTGCCTGTCCGAGCGTCTCCCTGTCCGCCGTCCAAACGTCGTTATTAATCGAGTTCAGCGTCCGTCACTTTTCTCAGAGACGTGGAAAGTCTTCACGACTGTAGGTGGGATGAAACACTCGTCTCCTCGTCCTACAGCCAGTTTGGAGATGTTGCTGTTACCATGGAGACGTGGACCACTTCAGAGTTGTGCAGCCCGAATGGAGTGAGCGAGCTTCAGTATGTGAAAGCACACTGTCTACAAGAGGACGTGCAGAGAACCTTCCTGAGCGTCAGGGTTCCAGAATTCCTGATTTCATGAATCATGAAACTTTTGCTGAACTTGCCCGCTGTCACGTGTTTGCCGGTTAGAAGTGTTCGGTACCGTTAAGCACCTTTTGATTTGTCGCCCACTCTCTGGTTTCCTCGCACAGACTGGGGCGGACAGCTTGTCATCCGTGGATTCATTCCATTTCTTTCTCCTGGGTCTCTCCACAAAAATCTGCCGGTCTGTTGTTGTTGTTGGACTGAACGGCCAATCAGACTCAGCCAAGCACCAAACCAAGTTCAGTCCTGTGTACTACTCCAACAAATATATTAAAAACATATATATATTATTTTGCAATATAACACTAATAGCATCACCTCTTTACCTTTAAATGACATAAAATGGTTAATTTCTTTATCCAGATGCAACATTACATAGAAATTAGTATTTTTGTGATTTATCGCCCAGAGTGTAATCCCACTGTGGTGACTATTTTCAGCTGTACTCGAGTATTTGTCCTGATTACATTACTTCTGATCAAACTTCTTCTTCTTCTCACACTCCGGGTAGCCTGGCTAACAAACTGAGCTAACAGCAGCTACAGTCAGGAAACTCTCTGTGTGTCATACGTGACAAGGTTCTTCATTCAGGTTGCACACAGTTCCTCTGTGAGCTTGAACACTAAAACTCTGCAAAACAGCCAACACAATTCCTCCTGGGGACACAAACACACACACACACACACACACACACACACACACACACACACACACACACACACACACACTGATACAATCACGTCTCCTCCTCCCTGCAGGTGAAGTATAAGGAGGACTTTGAGAAGATGAGGGGTCAGAGTCTGTTTGTTCCCGGAGCCGAACTCATCCACGCCAAGAACATCAGTGCTGTGATATCCGAGGTCTGTACACACACACACACACACACACACACACTCATATCGACCAATGATAATTTTTCTGTGACTGTTTCAGTCGAAGTACAAAGAGGACGGAAAGAAGGAAGCGTCCATGTCTCTGTACTCCATCCTGCCGGAGACTCCGGAGACTCAGCGCGCCAGAGAGACTTCAGAGCTGCAGAGCGAGGTAGCTACACTTCAGTACAGCGGAAATTTAAAAATGAAATTTAAAAGCTTTCTCTGAGGAAAAATAAATAAAATACAACTTGTGGAAAGGATTCCACCGTGGTCCAAAGATCCATGAAGATGAGAGCAGTTCTTCTTCAGTCACTCGCTGTAACACTGTCCTGTTGTGACGTCATGTCGATCTGTCGAAGTGCAATAAACAAAAACAAATTGGTTTGCAGGCTGCAGATTTTAAAAAAATGGTGGCTGTAAGTTTCTGTATTTTTGGCAAGTACGACCAGCCGAGCAGGGACTTTTGGGACTTGAACCTGTGGTGGAAACACACTGGATTGGTCTAAAGGTTCCTAGCTCTCTGGGGAAACTGCAGCTGTCTTCAGGCTGTGTACTCGTGCCCGAACTCGTGCCCGTGTCCTTCAAGAAACTTCTGGAGCTGCGAGAAGTAACTCTTGATACCCGTCCACCAGTGAGAGACGGTGATAGACAGATGATTCATCCAATCACATGTATTTGTTTTCCAAAAAACCTTCCCGCCATGAAAAAGCAGCTGAAGCTGTTTGTGTGTTTGTGTTTCAGATTAAATACAAAGGGAACGTGAAGACAGACGTTTCCACCTCTCTGTATTCACTGATGCCCGAAACCACGGAGACGCAGTTTGTCAAAGAGCTGACGGAGATACTGAGTGAGGTCAGACACGATGGATGGATGGATGGATGATGGATGGATGATGTGCTTCAGTTCTTCTTTTTTATCATTATCATCCGCTCGTGTGCTCCTCAGAACAAGTACAAAGAGGAAGGAAAGAAGGAGATGAGCAGCAGTTTGTACTCTCAGCTTCCTGAAACCGCCGAGATGCAGCTGGCCAAGACGCTGCACGAGTTTCAGAGCGAGGTACTCGAACACGACAATCACCCTGACTGAAACAGCAGCTGCAGATGAATTCAACACACAAAGCAAACACAGAAATCATATCGATCACGTGCCGCCAACACAGACCTGACCTGAAAGCACTGATCTGCTTCTGCTTCAGAAAAAGTACAAAGAGGACGGGAAGAGAAAGGCCTCGACCTCGCTCTATTCCCAACTCGCCGACACTCCAGAAATCCAGCACGCTCTGGAGGTGTCTCAGCTGCAGAGTGAGGTACGTGACCATGTGACCAGAGCACAGGGAGGCACAGGGTTCATGGGAAAGATGCTGGGCATGACACGTCTCACTCTCTCTCAGGTGAACTATCGGCCGAAGGTGCTGGTTAGAGGAGCTCCTTCCTCTCTGTACTCTCAGCTCCCCGACACCGCAGACATCCAGTTTGCCAGAGAGATGACTGAGATGCAGAGCGAGGTAGGTCAGATGAACCTTGAGAACCTTGAAACAACCTTAAATCAGAGCGTGTCAGTAAGTAACGGACGGGTTGGTTCGTCCTCTCTCAGAGTAAATACAAGGAGGGCGGCAGGAGGAGCCTCTCGCAGAGTTTCTACTCTCAGCTCCCGGAGACCGCCGAGACTCAGTTTGCTAAGACTGTCGCTGAGCTGCAGAGCGAGGTGAGAGCGTCTCCAGTGCTCGAGGAACTGTTTGCATCCAAAGGAAAAACTTTTAAAACTTGTTTTTTTATTTTTTAGATGCGGTACAAGGAAGCGGGTAAGAAGGGCGGGAACTCGAGTTTGTACTCTCTTCTCCCGGAGACTTTGGAGACGGCTCATGCCAAGGAAGTGTCTGAGCTCTACAGTGAGGTATGATATTAAAACGGATAATAATTTCTGTAGCTCAGACTGATGTTTGGTCACTGGAGGAGAAACCTCAATGAGAAGTCATGATTATCCTTTAATAACCTTCTATCATTATTGTTTCCTTGCAGGTGAAGTATAAAGAGGACGGTAAGAAGGAGATGAGCATCAACCTGTACTCTCTGCTGCCTCAGACCATCGACACCCAGCACGCCAAAGAGGCGTCACAGCTGCAGAGCGAGGTGTCCTTCTTTGTTGTCTCCTTCAGTTTATGAAAGATTTTCCACAGTCGCATTCAGCAGCGTGTGAATCCACTCCCTGTCTGCTGCAGGTGAAGTATAAAGAAGGTGTGAAGCAGAAGATTCAGAGCAGTTTGTACCATCAGCTCCCAGAGACCACCGAGACACAGCTGGCCAAACAGCTGTCTGAGCTGCAGAGTGAGGTACGCGTACACGACGCCACGTGAAACACGTCTGAAGCTCTCACACACACTCCGAGTGTTTTAGTTTAACAGTTGAGTTTGAGTTTCCTGCAGAGAGGAAAAGAAATAAATGTCTTTTTACATTTGACGTGAAGTTTCCGGAGACATTCTTCTGTGGTTAATATTCATCTCTTGACAGCTGAATGAAGAGCAGAAGAAAAAAACAACTTATCAGCCGTGACACATAAAAACATGAGAGCACAGAGTCAAACGTTGAGATGTTCTGTTGTCGATCTGTAGAGCTGGAGTTACTTTATGATCACACACGTTATGTGTCAGAAATCATTTTATCTGCCCAAAGATGTTTGAGTTCGACGCCTCAACAAAACACCTGACTTTGAGTTCTTTTCATTACAATACAAGTAACTAAATTACTTTCAGTAATTCAGTTCAAACAAACATCCAGCAGTTCATAGATGGAGGTCAAGAGTAAACGTATGATTAAAAATCCAACATGTTTCCAGGGCGGATCACTCTCATATGGAACCGTCAAAAAATTGTAATACAGTCGTCCCTCGATATAACGCGGTTCACTTCTCGTCAGAGGAACTGTGAAATACTTTTGAGTTACTGGTAATAATTTCTTATGTGTCAAACCTCGTAGATTGATCATTAAAATTAAATTTGTTAAAATTGTTTGGCCTTGAAAACAGGTTTTGATCTTTGGTTTCATTTACTAAAACAGTGTTGTACTTATTTCTGTTAAATCTGTGAAAGTTTGAACTTTGAGAGTTTAAATAAGAGAGAAATGTGAATGCCTGTCTGAGAAAAGTGAATAAAAGTGTGTGGTTAGGGGGTTTACGGCCTTAAAACGTGGATAATAATTGTAAAACTTCGCGGATTTCATTTATAGCGGGTTATTTTTAGAACGTATCCCCCGCGATAAACGAGGGACCACTGTATTCTGGAAAATGGTGCACAGACTGTTACAGAAGAAACTAGAATATGAACTGCCTGTAATGTGGAACATGAAACAATGCACAGACATCATAGAAGAAATAACACATTGTCTACGAATGCAACAAGCACAACATGAAGAAAAATGGCCATGAACAGTGACTATATACACGATAAGAGACAAAACTGATGGATTATTAAAAACTGGAAACATTGTACACATGAAGTGTTTTTGTGATGCCTGCAGGCGAAGTATAAAGAAGCGGGAAAGAAGGAAGTGAACACCTGCCTTTACTCTCTGCTGCCTGAAACTCTGGAGACTCGACGCGCCAGAGAGACGTCGGAGCTGCTCAGTGAGGTACAGAGCAGCTTCACGCTGTCACTCAAACTGAAGCGTTACCGTGCGACGATTAAACGTGTTTCTTTTTCCCAGATTAAGTACAAGGAGAGCGGGAAGAAGGAGATGTGCAGCTCGCTCTACTCCACTCTGCCCGACACGTCAGAAAGCAGCTTCGCCAGAGAGATGAGCGACATGCAGAGCGAGGTTTATAATGTTGTTTCTCTGTACTGTAATATGAATATACCAATTTACATTTAATGACACATGCTGCTGGTTTAGATGGAACATTGAACACTGCGGTCCAAGTGCAGGAGCGCCTGCAGGAAGCTGCAGTGTTTCTGTTTGACCTTATTTAATTTCATGAATTTTGCACATCACGAGTTTGATTATCATCAACAAAGGATGAAAGAGGCTGCAGCCTTTCATCTCAGACTAATGAGGCTCTGCTCACCGTCAGAGCTGATCAGACGACACCAAGACGAGTTCATCAAACGTAGAGCGTGAACAGAAAACTGTTAAAAAGACTCCGAGACAAAACACCGTCGTTTAAGCTCTGCTATGACTAGGAACAAGAAAATGAAACTGAACTGAGGAGTGACTCTTCATGCGTCTGTCTTCCACAGAATAAATACAAGCAGAGCGTCGTGAAGAGTCTCTCACAGAGCGTCTACTCTCAGCTGCCGGAGACCGCCGAGACGCAGTTTGCTAAAAGTGTTTCTGAGCTGCAGAGCGAGGTGAGGACGAGCCCTCGGATCAGTCCTGTTTGTTTTACACTCTCATCTGTGGCCTTCCTGTGTTGTTCTGGTTCTGGTCCAAAGTCATGCAGGTTAACCTGAAGGTGTGAGCATGAATGAACTGACTCACCCCGCCTCGACCCTGATGGGAATAAACTGTGAATGAATTATGAATTGATGAAATATGAGGCTGATATCAAACACATCAAATTACAAAGATTACACCCCTCGTATCAAGGTCACGTGACGACCAGTAATTAAAGGTGCAGTGTGCAAGATTAGTTCCAATCCAAAGATTCACCTGAATTTATGTGAACGTCACTTCAACCTGAAGCTTTCCCTCGAGTTGAATTCCACAGTTCTGGTTTTCTTGAACTGGTTCCAGATGAAGTACAAAGAAGCTGGGAAGAAAGGAGCCATGAGCTCTGTGTACTCGACTCTGCCTGAGACTCTGGAGACGCTGCACGCTAAAGAAGCTTCTGAACTGCAGAGTGAGGTGAGAGCACGTCTCTACCTGCAGCACACACACCTGCACACATTAACACACACGCTCTCATCCGTCACAGATGCCTGATTGTCTCTGCTCCTGTTTGTGTTCAGCTGAAGTACAAGGCGGCTCAGAAGAAAGTTCGTTCCTCCAGTCTGTTCCACGTGCTGCCCGAGACGTTAGAGACGGCCCACGCTAAGGAAGCCTCCGAGCTCCTCAGCCAGGTAACAGGAAGAGTTTCAGAAAGAACATCTTGTGAAGGTTCATGGATGAAGCTGCACACCCAAAAACAATGTTTGTCCTTGCAGGTGAAGTATAAAGAGGACGGTAAGAAGGAGATGAGCATCAACCTGTACTCTCTGCTGCCTCAGACCATCGACACCCAGCACGCTGGAGAGGCGTCAAAGCTGCAGAGCGAGGTGTTCAGACACGTGTTTGCTCTTCTGTGTGGACTCCTCCTTTAGTACTCATGTAGGAAGATGATGTGATGTGCTCCAACTTAAAGCCCTCCCTGTCTGCTGCAGGTGAAGTATAAAGAAGGTGTGAAGCAGAAGATTCAGAGCAGTTTGTACCATCAGCTCCCAGAGACCACCGAGACACAGCTGGCCAAACAGCTGTCTGAGCTGCAGAGTGAGGTACACGGACGGACTCTGACAAACTGACTCTGAACCGACTCATTTAAACTCCACGCGAGGCTGCACGGCGTCATGCAAAGTGACCGTGTTCATTTCAATCTGCAGACCAAGTACAAGGAGGCGGGTAAGAAGGAGGCCAACACGTGTCTGTACTCCCTGCTGCCTGTCACCATGGAGACGCAGCACGCTAAAGAAGCCGCAGAGCTGCTCAGCGAGGTAAACCTTTCTTTCCTTTGGACGTCTGAGGACAAGTTTGTCTTTAGACTTTTCCCAGAGAGAGTCCGTGATCCTCTGCTGTTCTTCAATGCTTCCCAGGTCAAATACAAGGAGAGCGGGAAGAAGGAGATGTCCAGCTCCCTCTACTCCACTCTGCCCGACACGTCAGAGACCAGCTTCGCCAGAGAGATGAGCGACATGCAGAGCGAGGTAAGTTAAAGCTGCGAGCAGTGATGGTCGGGCCCTCGCACATGTGCGCACGTCGAAATGACCGTAAGGAGTTTCAGACAGCTCTGAGAAGGTGCTTCCTGCTGATTTCTTCTTTCAATGATTTTTATGGATCGCCACGCCCACACCGTTTCCTCAAAATTCATCATTTTGATAACTTTTACTCAGGAAGTCTATGTGAACACAGCTACTAAGTTTGAAGTGAATTGGATACAATCCCTAGGAGGAGTTCGTTCAAACATGACCCCTTGTCAACCAGGCCGAAACAGCAAAAATGGCGATTTTCATTCTTCTATATCTCGCTTCCTGTTCATTGTAGCCCGTTGCTCCAGGAGACTTTTTTGTAGGTCTTGCCATGTTCTACAATTCGGCTGAGATTTCAGAACTCTCTGTCCAAAACTGTGGCGGGGCTGTGCCAAAGAAACATTCCAGGGGGCACTATAGAGCTTTTTTGCCCCACCCCCTAATTAATTATGCAGCCAAATTGTGCATAATATTGGTCTTAACAAGCACAAGAAGTTTCAGACATCTCTGACAAACTATATGATAGCCCAACACTTTTTCCTGAAAATCAGCCCAAAAGTGAATGGAGTCTCATTTTTTCTCGAAAAAATCTGCAGCGTTGACTTTGACGCGCCGTCACGGCCACGCCCTCTGATGAAAACTCATGAAAATTCTCAGATGTCAACACCAAGGCCTTGACAACATCCACACCAAGTTTGAGGTGGATATACACAAAAACTTTGGAGAAAGCTAGCGTCAAGTAAATATGACACTTCCTGTCGCCAACAGGTGGCGCTGTGGAAATCACCAAATTTTGTCATTGAAATGTGTTCGAGGCCAGACTGCCATTATATATCCGAGCTTTGGGGAAGATTGGAGTATTTTTCGCAAAGTTAGAGCACGTCGAAATTTCACGAAAACACAGCAAATTTTGTGGCCCCGCCCCTCCTAAACAGAAAAGCGAAAACTTACGATTTTGATAACTTTTCATTGTCGAGGCCTTGAGAACACACACGCCAAGTTTCAAGAACATCGGATGAAATCCCTAGGAGGAGTTCGTGCAAATGCGACCCCTGGAAATGAGGCAAAAACACGAAAAGTCCAACTTTGGCAAAATCTGGACGCCGTACGCTTCACTGTAGCCCGGGGCACCAAGAGACTTTTTTGTGCGTCTCGGCATGTTACATACTCCCACCAAATTTCATACACGTGGATGAAACCGTGGCGAGGGGCACCGCCAAAAACACACATCTAGGCGGTGCGGTAGAGCCATATGCGTACGTCCATGTGCGAGACCCCTGAAATACGTAATTTTACACCCGACTTCGGGGGGGCAGGCAAATTTTCATGAGTTTTCGAGGGGATATGTGCCGTCGGAAATGCGATTTACTTTTAAACGTCGTTCAGCGTTCGGAATCCAATAGGGCCTCGTCCCAGCGTGCCGTGCTCGGGCCCTAATAAACCCTCAGCCAGACGTCACATGACGTGGGTAACTCCCTGAAGATGTCTCAGTGATTTGTAGAGAAAAGCACGGTTAACCTGAGACACACTCGTGTAGTGTGGAGGAATAAAGTGTTACACACCCTCCAACATTTTGGAACCAGATGAAATCAACAGGAAGAGATGAGAACATGCTGGATGAGCTTCAAGTGAGAGCCGACGTCTCCTCAGAGTCAGTGCAGAGAGCGTCAGTAAGAATGCTGTTTGATCGGTTAGAAATAATCACTGCTCCAGTATCCAACGCTCTCTGATGTTTTCACACCTTCCACACTCACCAGAGGCCAGATCAGCTTCAGGAACGGGACCAAAGGGGAGAGACAGTCAGTAACAACATCTGGTCTGTGGCCAGGAGAAGATGGGGGACCAGATCTGCACCAGATTTAACGGGCACACTGGAAACAAACTGCTGATTCAGATGTAGATTCACAGACATTTCATATCTGTGTCAGCCCTGTTTATGAACCACACTCATCTCTTTTGTTTCCATCTTTTCCAGAACAAGTACAAGGAGGACGGAAAGAGGAGCCTCGCTCAGAGCTTCTACTCTCAGCTGCCAGAAACCAGCGACACTCAGTTTGCTAAAAGTGTCTCTGAGCTGCAGAGCGAGGTGAGCGAGACAGACGCTGCATGGACTTGAACAGGGGAAGACAAACTTCTACTGCAGCTTCTGGTTCAGCAGATGCTCCATGATGTTCTTATCGATGCTGACGACGTGTGAAGGTTTGAAATCAGCTTCATGTTCTGAACTTCTGTGTTCTGGTCCAGATGAAGTACAAAGAAGCTGGGAAGAAAGGAGCCATGAGCTCTGTGTACTCGACTCTGCCTGAGACTCTGGAGACGCTGCACGCTAAAGAAGCTTCTGAACTGCAGAGTGAGGTGAGAGCACGTCTCTACCTGCAGCACACACACCTGCACACATTAACACACACGCTCTCATCCGTCACAGATGCCTGATTGTCTCTGCTCCTGTTTGTGTTCAGCTGAAGTACAAGGCGGCTCAGAAGAAAGTTCGTTCCTCCAGTCTGTTCCACGTGCTGCCCGAGACGTTAGAGACGGCCCACGCTAAGGAAGCCTCCGAGCTCCTCAGCCAGGTAACAGGAAGAGTTTCAGAAAGAACATCTTGTGAAGGTTCATGGATGAAGCTGCACACCCAAAAACAATGTTTGTCCTTGCAGGTGAAGTATAAAGAGGACGGTAAGAAGGAGATGAGCATCAACCTGTACTCTCTGCTGCCTCAGACCATCGACACCCAGCACGCTGGAGAGGCGTCAAAGCTGCAGAGCGAGGTGTTCAGACACGTGTTTGCTCTTCTGTGTGGACTCCTCCTTTAGTACTCATGTAGGAAGATGATGTGATGTGCTCCAACTTAAAGCACTCCCTGTCTGCTGCAGGTGAAGTATAAAGAAGGTGTGAAGCAGAAGATTCAGAGCAGTTTGTACCATCAGCTCCCAGAGACCACCGAGACACAGCTGGCCAAACAGCTGTCTGAGCTGCAGAGTGAGGTACACGGACGGACTCTGACAAACTGACTCTGAACCGACTCATTTAAACTCCACGCGAGGCTGCACGGCGTCATGCAAAGTGACCGTGTTCATTTCAATCTGCAGACCAAGTACAAGGAGGCGGGTAAGAAGGAGGCCAACACGTGTCTGTACTCCCTGCTGCCTGTCACCATGGAGACGCAGCACGCTAAAGAAGCCGCAGAGCTGCTCAGCGAGGTAAACCTTTCTTTCCTTTGAACGTCTGAGGACAAGTTTGTCTTCAGACTTTTCCCAGAGAGAGTCCGTGATCCTCTGCTGTTCTTCAATGCTTCCCAGGTCAAATACAAGGAGAGCGGGAAGAAGGAGATGTCCAGCTCCCTCTACTCCACTCTGCCCGACACGTCAGAGACCAGCTTCGCCAGAGAGATGAGCGACATGCAGAGCGAGGTAAGTTAAAGCTGCGAGCAGTGATGGTCGGGCCCTCGCACATGTGCGCACGTCGAAATGACCGCAAGAAGTTTCAGAAGTTTCAGACAGCTCTGAGAAGGTGCTTCCTGCTGATTTCTTCTTTCAATCATTTTTATGGATCGCCACGCCCACACCGTTTCCTCAAAATTCATCATTTTGATAACTTTTACTCAGGAAGTCTATGTGAACACACCTACTAAGTTTGAAGTGAATTGGATACAATCCCTAGGAGGAGTTCGTTCAAACATGACCCCTTGTCAACCAGGCCGAAACAGCAAAAATGGCGATTTTCATTCTTATATATCTCGCTTCCTGTTCATTGTAGCCCGTTGCTCCAGGAGACTTTTTTGTAGGTCTTGCCATGTTCTACAATTCGGCTGAGATTTCAGAACTCTCTGTCCAAAACTGTGGCGGGGCTGTGCCAAAGAAACATTCCAGGGGGCACTATAGAGCTTTTTTGCCCCACCCCCTAAATAATTATGCAGCCGGATTGTGCATAATATTGGTCTTAACAAGCACAAGAAGTTTCAGACAGCTCTGACAAACTATATGATAGCCCAACACTTTTTCCTGAAAATCAGCCCAAAAGTGAATGGAGTCTCATTTTTTCTCGAAAAAATCGGCAGCGTTGACTTTGACGCGCCGTCACGGCCACGCCCTCTGATGAAAACTCATGAAAATTGTCAAATGTCAACACCAAGGCCTTGACAACATCCACACCAAGTTTGAGGTGGATATACACAAAAACTTTGGAGAAAGCTAGTGTCAAGTAAATATGACACTTCCTGTCGCCAACAGGTGGCGCTGTGGAAATCACCAAATTTTGTCATTGAAATGTGTTCGAGGCCAGACTGCCATTATATATCCGAGCTTTGGGGAAGATTGGAGTATTTTTCGCAAAGTTAGAGGACGTCGAAATTTCACGAAAACACAGCGAATTTTGTGGCCCCGCCCCTCCTAAACAGAAAAGCGAAAACTTACGATTTTGATAACTTTTCATTGTCGAGGCCTTGAGAACACACACGCCGAGTTTCAAGCACATCGGATGAAATCCCTAGGAGGAGTTCGTTCAAATGCGACCCCTGGAAATGAGGCAAAAACACGAAAAGTCCAACTTTGGCAAAATCTGGACGCCGTACGCTTCACTGTAGCCCGGGGCACCAAGAGACTTTTTTGTGCGTCTCGGCATGTTACATACTCCCTCCAAATTTCATACACGTGGATGAAACCGTGGCGAGGGGCACCGCCAAAAACACACATCTAGGCGGTGCGGTAGAGCCATATGCGTACGTCCATGTGCGAGACCCCTGAAATACGTAATTTTACACCCGACTTCGGGGGGGCAGGCAAATTTTCATGAGTTTTCGAGGGGATATGTGCCGTCGGAAATGCGATTTACTTTTAAACGTCGTTCAGCGTTCGGAATCCAATAGGGCCTCGTCCCAGCGTGCCGTGCTCGGACCCTAATAAACCCTCAGCCAGACGTCACATGACGTGGGTAACTCCCTGAAGATGTCTCAGTGATTTGTAGAGAAAAGCACGGTTAACCTGAGACACACTCGTGTAGTGTGGAGGAATAAAGTGTTACACACCCTCCAACATTTTGGAACCAGATGAAATCAACAGGAAGAGATGAGAACATGCTGGATGAGCTTCAAGTGAGAGCCGACGTCTCCTCAGAGTCAGTGCAGAGAGCGTCAGTAAGAATGCTGTTTGATCGGTTAGAAATAATCACTGCTCCAGTATCCAACGCTCTCTGATGTTTTCACACCTTCCACACTCACCAGAGGCCAGATCAGCTTCAGGAACGGGACCAAAGGGGAGAGACAGTCAGTAACAACATCTGGTCTGTGGCCAGGAGAAGATGGGGGACCAGATCTGCACCAGATTTAACGGGCACACTGGAAACAAACTGCTGATTCAGATGTAGATTCACAGACATTTCATATCTGTGTCAGCCCTGTTTATGAACCACACTCATCTCTTTTGTTTCCATCTTTTCCAGAACAAGTACAAGGAGGACGGAAAGAGGAGCCTCGCTCAGAGCTTCTACTCTCAGCTGCCAGAAACCAGCGACACTCAGTTTGCTAAAAGTGTCTCTGAGCTGCAGAGCGAGGTGAGCGAGACAGACGCTGCATGGACTTGAACAGGGGAAGACAAACTTCTACTGCAGCTTCTGGTTCAGCAGATGCTCCATGATGTTCTTATCGATGCTGACGACGTGTGAAGGTTTGAAATCAGCTTCATGTTCTGAACTTCTGTGTTCTGGTCCAGATGAAGTACAAAGAAGCTGGGAAGAAAGGAGCCATGAGCTCTGTGTACTCGACTCTGCCTGAGACTCTGGAGACGCTGCACGCTAAAGAAGCTTCTGAACTGCAGAGTGAGGTGAGAGCACGTCTCTACCTGCAGCACACACACCTGCACACAGCTATCGGTTGTAAATTTAGTGAGTTTTAAGTCCGATTTTTTAAAGTATTCCTGAACAAACTGCCTCACATGAACGTGAACAAACCCCCAACAGGATCCACGTTCCTCGATTGTTCTTCTTTCCCCTTCATCCTGATATTAAACTGTCTGTGTTGTGTGTGCTGCAGCTGAAGTACAAGCAGAGTTTAAAGACAGACTCCAGTCTGTACCACCACATGCCGGAGACCCTCGACACTCAGTTTGCCAGGCAGCAGACGGAGCTGCTGAGCGAGGTACGGCTGTATGGCATGAAGCCGTCCCACAGCGCCAAACTTTGGACTTTACAGATTTATGTTTAAAGAGTTTGTTCTCATCACAAGGTCAAGTACAAAGAAGACAGCAAGAAGGAGATGAGCGTCAACCTGTACGGTCTGGTGCCCGACGCCGTCGACATCCAGCACGCCAAAGAGCTGACAGACATGCAGAGCGAGGTGGGTTCACGCTGAGGCCGAATGTTGGTGAACGTATGCTTGAATAAAAGTCCTCACACTGACCTCGTCCTTTCTGTCAGGCTAAGTACAAAGAGGCCGGTAAGAAGCAGGCGTCCACGTCTCTGTATCAGCGACTGCCTGAAACTCTGGAGACTCAACACGCTAAAGAAGCTTCACAGCTGCAGAGTCAGGTGTGTGACGAGGACGCTCCGGTTTATTCTCAGAGCACAGAGACCACCGTGCAAACGTCCATGTGTCGTCCCCTCTGTGTCTTGCAGATCTTGTACAAGGAGGCTGGTAAGAAGGACTTGTCGTGTCCGGCTTACCACCGGCTGCCCGACACTCTGGAGAACCAGTTTGCCCGAGAGCTCACCGACATGCAGAGCCACGTAAGAGCAGAAAGACTCCGAACCCGTCAACGTCACGAGTCTGAGTCCATCTGTTTCTGCTGACAAACATAAAACAGTGGTCACTATTATTAAACACGTACCAGAGTTTGGCATGGGGAAAACCGCTCAAGCTGTTTGTTGTTAATACTAATTATGATCTGTCTGTTTTCTGATCGTAGAACAAGTACAAGGAGGACGGGATGAGGAGCCTCGCTCAGAGCTTCTACTCTCAGCTGCCAGAAACCGCCGAGATTCAGTTTGCTAAAAGTGTCTCTGAGCTGCAGAGCGAGGTGAGACTCAGAAGGTGGAGATAAGATGGGCGGGGTTGAAGCTCCATCAGGTAACTCTGTGTGGATCAGAAACAAATCTGCAGCTCCTGCTGGTGTTTCCTCTTAGATGAGGTCCAAAGAAGGGAAAGCAGCGACGGGGTCGAGGCTCGTGGATGCATGTAGACGTAACCTTTGCTCCTCCTGTGGAGTCAGTGAACACATCCACCCGCCGCGTGGTGACGTGGTCCGTCTCCTCCATCGGTTCTGTCTCATTAACGCAGCGAGGAGCAAAAACTCCATCGATTCTCTACTCGCAGGCACAAAACAGAGAACACAGAGCTGC
>NW_020851881.1:277819-280319 GCF_000972845.2 Larimichthys crocea | reverse complement strand
GTTTCCTTCAGAACAAGTACAAGCAGAGCGGGAAGAAGTCCATGTCGTCCAGTCTGTACGCTCAGCTGCCACAGACGGCCGAGACGCAGCTCGCCGCCAAGATGTCGGACCTGCAGAGCGAGGTGAGATCATTGAGTCTGCTTCATTCCTGATGTCTGAACGAGCTCCTCACTCTCCTCTCGTCTCTCTCTCTGTGCAGAGTAAATATAAGGAGGACGGGATCAGGAGCCTCTCGCAGAGCTTCTACTCGCAGCTTCCTGAAACTACCCAGACTCAGTTTGTTAAAACTGTCTCTGAGCTGCAGAGCGAGGTGAGGAGGCATCAGAGAAGGTTCTGTCTGCGAGGCCACAGTGCAGTCATTACCCTGCAGACAGCTGCACAACAAGAAGCTCCATCAGTAAAAGCATGACTTATCTTCGCGGTGCTGTCTGGAGATCCGTCTGCACAAACTGAATCAATAACAGCTGATGTTTCCTTCAGGCCAAGTACAAGGAGGCGAGCAGGAAGGAGGCGAGCAGCTGTCTGTACCACCAGCTGCCTGAAACTCTGGAGACGCTGCACGCTAAAGAGGCCACGGAGCTGCAGAGTCAGGTACGCATTGCATTGTTATCCAGCTTCACTTAAAGTTTGACGTGCGCTCAGGCAGGTGCATGACTGTCCAGCAGTCAGTCTCAGTCTCAGCGTCCTTTCTGTCCTCTCTCTCTCCAGCTCAGGTACAAGGAAGGAGGTAAGAAAGAGCTGAGCACCAACCTGTACTCAGCGCTGGCCGAGACAGAAGAGATGAAGCTCGCTAAAGCCGCCATGGAGCTCCAGAGCGAGGTGGGTGGACGTTTCCTCGCGACGCGCCTTCGTGGAAGAGTTGCATGCCGATCGTCATGCATGCGTGTGTGTGTTGCAGAATAAATACAAGCAGAAAGGCAGACTGGAGATCAGCAGCAGCGTCTTCCACCACATGCCGGAGACCAAAGAGATGGAGTTTGTGAAGCAGATCTCTGAACTGCAGAGCGAGGTGAGACGCTCAGACTTTGCTGCCTGTTTCCTCGCACACTTCACACTCTGCTTCATGTCTCGCTGTTGGTTTGTGTCTCAGACAAAGTACAAGAAGGACAAAGAGGATCTGCCCAACACTCTGTACTCGCTGCTGCCCGAAACTCTGCACACTCAGTTTGTCAAAGAGATGGCCGACACACACAGCGAGGTACACTCTGTGTGTCTGTGTCAACATTTCAGTGTTTCCTAACATCACCATGAATCAACAAAATATGACTTTATCTGTCTGAACATAGATTCATCTGTCTCACACGAGGCCGTTAAAGTCTTAAAGGGATAGTTTGAGTAGTTTGAAGCGAGCACAGTCTGATTGTCACTGCTGCACCTCGCCGTCAGACGGATGAATTCACTGTATCAAAAAGCCACCAGACTCTGTTGACAGAAACAGAGTCATGATGCGCTGCAGCTCACGGGTGCCTCTGGTCTAAACCGACTGCTGATGCATTGCTGGTTGCTGGTTGCTGGTTGCTGGTTGCGTTGCAGCGTGGCTGCACACTCTGCACTCGCTGATCTGATGTCGTTTTCTGTCCACAGAGTAAATACAAGGAGGCGGGTAAGAAGGAGCTGGTGAACTCTCTGTACTCTGTGCTGCCAGAGACCAAAGACACTCAACACGCCAAAGAGCAAACTCAGCTGCACAGTGAGGTAGAAAACGATCCTGCGAACACTTTAGACTCAGTGACACGGCGTCAGACACTGTGTTACACACAGGATTACAGCGGTGAGTCAAAGGTTTTGTTCTGTGTTGCAGAAAGCTTACAGGGAGGAGGGGAAGAAGGAGGCCGGCTGCAGCCTGTACGCTCTGATGCCACAAACCATCGAGACCGTGTTTGCTAAGGAGCTGACCAAGACGCAGAGCGACGTGAGTTTGTACGAGTTTCAGACTGTGAGCTCAGAGGAGGAGGAGGCGTCTCATCTGCAGCACAAAGACACGTCGGCTGTGTGTCGGTGTGTTAGTCTCAGTGTGTCTGCTGAGGCGTGAACACGCAGAGCAGCTGCTCTACAGCCCGAGGACGCAGACGCTGACCTACTGCAGGACAGACGGCAGCGGCAGGTTGAAGCTCGTGAGCAGCGTGAACATGCTGCTGACACACAGAGAAATAATATAATGTACAGACTGATGTCAAACAAACAGCTGCTTTCACATTCAGTTCTTTCTTAAAGGATGGACTGTGTTTGTCCTCCTGCTCGTCTCTGGGTCACAGATCAGTTGTCCAGTCGTTACACGCTCCAGTTGGCATTACAATGCTCGGTCAACAGACATGAAACCAGAAAGCATCGGCCCAGTGCCCCAGTTTACCCCGAGCTTTGATTTGCTGCCTGACACCGAACAATCATCCTGAGTCTGTTCATCAGACTGCAGCTTGGTTTGAACACGTCTCCATAAGTCCCCATGTCTTCAGATCGTTGCTTTAGACATTGTTCAGAAGCAGACTCACTCAGTGTCTCT
>NW_020851881.1:250319-270319 GCF_000972845.2 Larimichthys crocea | reverse complement strand
CTCTGCACACACAGACGTGTCATAGGTCATGACTGTATGATCACCTGCCTGTCTGTGTTCTTCAGGTAAAGTACCGGCAGAGTGCCGTGAAGGCCACCAGCGTCGGACTGACTCCAGAACTGGAGAGAGTCAGACAGAACCAGGAGAACATCAGCTCGGCAAGACACACACACACACACACACACACACACACACACGCTTCTTTTTCAGGGTATTATCATTTATAACATTGTGTGTGTGTGTGAACAGGTGAAGTACCAGCGCGGGCTGCAGGAGATGAGAGGCCGCAGCTGCACCGAGCTGGACACACCTGAGTACAGGCGTGTCAGGAAGTCACAGGACTCGGTCTCCATGGTAGTAGCCTGGTTGCCGTGGCTCCCGCCTGGATTGCGGGTGGAGCTAACGCGAGTGACGTGGTGGCACTGCGGGTGGGACTGACGCACCGCTACTAACACCGACCACCAGACAGCATGGAGAACAGAGCTGTGTGTGTGTGTGTGTGTGTGTGTGTGTGTGTTAATAAAAAAAGATTTAAAAACATTCACTGTGTGTTTTATTTGCTCACTGACCAAAAGCACCCGAGTGTGTGTGTGTGTGTGTATGTGTTAACTCTGTGTGTGTGTCATTTCCGTGATAAATGTGTGTGTATACTCTTTAACAGGCCAAGTACCACGAGGATTTTGAACGGGCGCGCGGCCGAGGCTGTACGCCCGGATTGGACGATCCCAGCATGGAGCGCTACCAGAGAGCCAATCAGATGATAGGAGAGGCGGGCTACAGCAAAGGGATCCACCCCCAGGCGATGGAGATGGACAGACGACCAGGAGGCATCATCGTAGGTCAGTGAAACTGTGTGAGAGGAAACACAGCGGAGGTTCAGCGTGCCCTCTGACTGGACAGATTGGTTACCATGGTTACCACTGGTAACTTTTATTCGTTGTTCTTTTTGGTGCTTGTATACTCTTCATCTTCTTTGTCAAGTATGAATGGAGTTTGGATCAGGGTAACTTAGTTCACAAGAAATAGTGTTGGGAAGTTCAGTCTTCACTGCTTCACCGCTGTGTGTACTGCTCATCACAGCCTGTCACGTGACAAATGAACGATCTCTATGAACGAGCCGCTGTGTGTACTGCTCATCACACAGCCTGTCACGTGACAAATAAACAATCTGAACGAACCGCTGTGTGTACTGCTCATCACACAGCCTGTCACGTGACAAATAAACGATCTCTATGAACGAACCGCTGTGTGTATTGTTTGTCACAGCCTGTCACGTGACAAATAAATGATCCGTATGAATGAACCGCTGTGTGTACTGCTCGTCACAGCCTGTCACGTGACAAATAAACGGTCCGTATGAATGAACCGCTGTGTGTACTGCTCGTCACACAGCCTGTCACGTGACAAATGAACGATCTCTATGAACGAACCGCTGTGTGTAGTGCTCATCACAGCCTGTCACATGACAAATGAACGATCTCTATGAACGAACCGCTGTGTGTACTGCTCATCACACAGCCTGTCACATGACAAATAAACAATCTGAACGAACCGCTGTGTGTACTGCTCGTCACACAGCCTGTCACGTGACAAATAAACAATCTCTATGAACGAACCGCTGTGTGTACTGTTTGTCACAGCCTGTCACGTGACAAATAAACGATCCGTATGAATGAACCGCTGTGTGTACTGCTCGTCACAGCCTGTCATGTGACAAATAAACGGTCCGTATGAATGAACCGCTGTGTGTACTGCTCGTCACACAGCCTGTCACGTGACAAATAAACGATCTCTATGAACGAACCGCTGTGTGTACTGCTCGTCACAGCCTGTCACGTGACAAATAAACAATCCGTATGAACGAATCGCTGTGTGTACTGCTTGTCACAGCCTGTCACGTGAGAAATAAACGATCCGTATGAATGAACCGCTGTGTGTACTGCTTGTCACAGCCTGTCACATGACAAATAAACAATCTGAATGAACCGCTGTGTGTACTGCTCATCACAGCCTGTCACATGACAAATAAACAATCTGAACGAACCGCTGTGTGTACTGCTCATCACACAGCCTGTCACATGACAAATGAACGATCTCTATGAACGAACCGCTGTGTGTACTGCTCGTCACAGCCTGTCACGTGACAAATGAATGATCTCTACGTCTCTGTCCTCATGTTGGACTGAGGCCAGACTGAACACTCGGTATCACCTCTCAAGATGCTTAAGATGCTTAAACATTCGTGGAAGTGGTGCAGGTTGTTGTTAGTTGATTATCACAGTCCATGTAGATGCAGTCAGTGTCCTTCACATGACCTCTGCCTCCTCTCTGAAGACCTGAAGGTGTGGAGGACGGACCCCGGCTCCATCTTTGACTTTGACCCTCTGGAGGACAACATCCAGTCCAAGAGTCTCCGCAGGATGTCTGGTAGCTTGCACAGAAAAAAGACTAAAATGTTTGGAGGCCACGACAAACCACACCAAAGATGTTTGCATGTCACATGTTTGAGGTTAACAGAGGTCCTTTAATGTGTTTCACTGTCCCTGAAGTTATTTTCTTTATTAGTTAATCAGCATGTTCACAAAAAGATTCAAAGCTCCGACAATAATCACGCTGAATTCACTTCTTCACGCCTTGTTTGAGATTGAGAGATGTGTTTGTTTTTCATGGAAGAAGAATGTAGATCTTGTCGTTCATGTGTATCTGTGCTCTTTTCTCTTCCTCTCCTTGTTTTCCGTCCCGTGTGACGTGGTGCTGCCGCCTCCTGCCGGTGGCTGCTTGTCAGAGCGGGCTGACCGCCGCCTGAGCAGGCAGCACTCCCAGCAGTCCCTCACCCACAGCCAGACTCAGTCCGTCAGCTCGCTGACCTCTGACCTCTGGGACCGCAGCAGCAACGAAACTCCGGGTATCTTCGTCACGTCGTGTTCCTCACTCAGACACAAAATGACGGAGACACACTCCTGTTTGTGCTCGAAGCGTCTAATCCACGAATAAAACTAACTCGCCGTGTTCTCACAGGTTTGAAGTGTCTAACGTTCACAGCAGAGGAGGCTCTTCAGGTGAATCATACAGATGCAGGAAGGACTCCTCACACTCTGTCTCTGTCTCTGTCTCTGTGTGTCTCCTCGTCTCTCTCGTCCAGCTCCAGTCCTTCCCGGAGCGTATCATCAGGGCGTCCAGATGCAGCAGCAGCAGCAGTACCACGGCTACATGCACCAGACCAGCATGTCGTCCGTCAGATCCGTCACCTCCCCACCGCACTCGGCCACCATGGTAACGCTTTATTTCATCCCTCCACCTGTTGCATTTTATTTAAGGTTCATCCAAAGTCAGACTGTCATCCTACAAAATATATCTAATTTAAATAATGACTCAGAGCTACCAAGAACCTCACTGCAGGAGCAGGTTTGTCATTCACTGATAGCCACGCTGTACAAAGAGGACTCTCTAATCACAGACGTACGTCAAAGTATCATAGTTGACATTTTGTAGTATTTTGATTTAAAGGTCCGGTCTGTCAGATTTAGGAGGCCCACACACATTTCCTCCATAAAATATGATCCAGTTTCACCAGAATCAGTGAAATAGTTGCTGCTGTGTGACTTAGTGCCGTAAAGCGTTACGTACTTCTCCCGACCCGGAGCCCAAAGTTACATAGTGTGAGAACAGACGTACGAATGACAGAGACACCGTTCACCTGATCACAGGTCAGAGTGGATCAGCTGATCACAGGTCAGAGTGGATCAGCTGATCACAGGTCAGTGTGGGTCACCTGATCACAGGTCAGTGTGGATCACCTGATCACAGGTCAGTGTGGGTCACCTGATCACAGGTCAGTGTGGGTCAGCTGATCACAGGTCAGTGTGGATCACCTGATCACAGGTCAGTGTGGATCACCTGATCACAGGTCAGTGTGGGTCAACAGGAGGTAAACTTTGTTACAAAACAGTTTGACGATTCAGTGAAACTCACTGATTGGAAAATGCTGAGTCATTCTCCTTTCGCCTGTTTCTACTTTTTGTGAGAAGCACACAGACCGCTGGCTCGAGGCCTGCGGACACATCAGACCAGGCCAGTGAACCCAGTTCAATGCCTGCACACTGGCTCACACAGAAAAGTTGGCACATAGTGTCACCTGGTGATCGGCTCTAGCAGGCCAGGCCAGTCACAAACTGTGTCACAGTCTGTCCTGTTCTGTTTGCAGCGTGTTTACCGGGCGCTGTACGACTACGCGGCTCAGGACCACGACGAGGTCTCGTTCAGGGACGGCGACGTCATCATCAACGCTCAGCCCATCGACGAGGGCTGGATGTACGGCACCGTGCAGAGAACCGGCAAGTCTGGCATGCTGCCGGCAAACTACGTGGAGTGTTGCAACTAGAGGAGCGAGCGAGGGAGGAGGAGGAGGAGGAGGAGGAGGAGGAGGAGGAGGTGAAAAAATAAAGTAACAAATCAAATCCACCCTCGCTCACTGTTAGAAAATCAGCAGTCGGTGATGTTCTTTGCATTTCAGGGATCACAGTGACTTCACATCCAGATGTTTTCAGCCTTTGATCAGCAAGTTCATGAAGGCAGTCACTAACTGTGGTGGAGGTCGTCTGAGGAGATTCACTCAGTTCTTAAACACAAAATAATTCCTGGACACACAGAACATCACAGACTGACAGATTCTCTGAGGACGGAGGTCAGAGAGAGGAAGGGTATAAATCCAGCATGCTGTCGATACGTTATGTCAAATTTTACAACTGGAGGAGGGAGTAAGAGCGTGAGGATGCATGAAGACCGAAGGCGTGAGAGATTAGAAATGATTTTAACAGCCTGCAGCAAACTTTGTTAGATTATCAGCTCAAACTGAATGTGAATAAAACTAGTCATCAAGAAAAAAGCAGGTTTAGATTAAAGTCTGCTGATGCTCTATGTTTTTCTTATTGTCAACAACACGACTGACAAGTATTTAACTCGATGCGTGGATTAATCCGCCCCAACAAATCCAGTATTAAAAACAAACAACACGGGAAGTCGCACTGACACGTTGTTGTTTTGGTGTTTGACAATGAGAAAGATGTTCAACATCACCGGACTCGTCCTTTTTAAGGGTGGAGGAGAAATGAGGAGGACCAGAGGAAGGAAGGAAGGAAGGAAGGAGGGACAGACACCTGTCTTTAAGAGACGAGAGATGAATTTGAAGTGAGCGACGATAACCGAGTAGGACGACGGTTTAGAGATCTCTGGAGTTGAATCATTTATTTCTCCTGAGTTTGAGTTTTCATGTTCAGGTGAGTGTTGTTCAGTTTTCTGATGTAATCCACAGTGAGCAACACTAACCTCTGTGTTTGTAAAGGACTTCAACTAACGCACTGTGTCTTTCTGTTTGTGCTGTCCAGATCATTTAACCTCCACACACACACACACACACACACACACACACTGTGTGTACGTCAGGCCTTCAGATTTCTGTACGTCGCAGACTATTTTGATACACCGGCTCCCGTCTTTGTCTTGGAAAGATTTATTTTACTCTTCGTTGTCTTGCCGTGTGGATCACATCCCGGTCACGTGTCGAATAAAAACTGCACTCAGCCGGAGAACATTTTGTTACTTTCTGTGTTTGACTTCATAAATATTAGATGCAATAGAATAGATTTTACTGAGTATTCATATGTTAACTGTGTTGATTTGGGAAGTTTATAATTCCTTTGATTTCTGACTTCTAATGTCACCGTTGTAAAGTTTTGATTTGTCGCACAGATTATACTAAGTTTATATTATTTGAAATTATATATCACTCAATCTCAGTTATGTTTTTTTTGTTGTTGTTTTTTTTTTTGCCATATGATTATTGCAGTGTGTTACATGTGGTAGAAATAAAAAATAATTTGTCAACAGAAATGTGGCTCGGTTTATTCACAATCTTAGAGATTTATACACTTATTTACTGTATAAAACATATTAGACTTATAATTTCACTAATATATTTATATATATTAACTGTGGCATTTACAGGGGAAATTAAAACAATTAATTAATTTGGTGATTTGAGTGCCAGAGTAAAAATAAGTCAATTACATTTACATGATGTGACTTTTAAACCTGATTAAAAATATATGGCCTGTTTTATCGTGTTTATAAACTCACACAGATGCAGATAAATCTGAAATATTTTTTATCAGCTGATATTATTTGTTTTTTAATCTCAGTTGGTTTCTTTTATTTTGAAATTTGGTGCCGGAAGTCCGCTTTGATTTACATTTAGAGTCCAGACTGTGTTTTACGTTTTAGTGTAAAATGATTTAAATGAAACATTTAGGGGGAATTTTGTCATTTGAGCAGTAATTTGTTTTTCTTATTATTGTCGTTATTACTTATTAGTAATTAACTTAAGAGACTTATTAAAATAATAATAACTTCAATCAAAAATAGCTTAAATGATGGTGATAAGTCTTGAAATGTACATTCATGGATGTGAAATCTCCCTAATAAAATATAAAGGTTGACAATAACAGCAATTAATTAATTATTAAAAACAATTTTCTGTCCAGTCGACAGTTCCGGTGTTGTGTTTAAATCTGTTCCCCAGTTTATTTGTGTTTCCTCTTTATTTAACAAACTTAAAAAAAAAAGTGACAAATAAAAATGTTTTATACAAATAAATGTTGACAATAACAAGAAATAAAAATGTGATATGAGGCTGAACAGCGCACATGCAGCAAAGGGGGGGGGCATAATTCTACGGGTACATACGTCGCCGTAACACTACTACAGGCGGTGAGTCTGCGCATGCGTGCCTGTAGTAATCCGGTCGCAGCCTGGCTGACGGACGCTGCGTGACAACGAGCTGGTTTCTGCCTCAAAATGATGAAACTTCTGCCCAAACTGCTGCTGCTGCTGCTGCTGGCCTTCCCGGCGACCATCCTCATCAGAGGTGAGTCCGTGTTGCGGCTGCTCACAGCGGAGGAGGTGACGGAGGAGGTGACGGTGTTTGACCAGCTCCTGGAGCGTTAGCATGCTAGGCTAACTAGCCGCTGTGTGAAACTAGCCGCGGGTTAAAAACTGTTGTTCGGTCTGACAGAGAGACTCTGAGCTGCTCTGACCTGCCTCTGCCTGTTTGTCCGGAGCCTCACCTGTCCGCACAGGTGAGCTACAGCTAGCTACGGTTAGCTTCAGGTAGCTACATGTGCGCCTGCTAACACTGACGTGTCCTTACTGTTAGCCGTTAGCCGTTAGCCGGGGAGCTAAGTGTCAGTCAGCGACTTCCGGAACTAATTAAACATTTTAATTAATGATGATTAGTGAATAACACACACACACACACACACACACACACAGAGTCCCGTTAAACTGGCTGAGTGTTTCCTGTTAGCTTCGCCTAGCTCTAACGGCTAACTCACCAGGGAGGTCCAAAGTACGGCCCGCGGCCCGATCACGGCCCGGCTTTTATAATTTTATTTATGACCTGCTGGAAGATTTGTGTTTCATTAAAGAAACATCTGAACCTTTTAAGGACAAACCTGCTGCTGTCAGCTCAACCTGAGTGTAGAAAATATTAATTTATTGTTATTGGATGTTTTTATTCTTAAATCTGTTGTTGTAGACGCAGATTAACTGCTCAGTCTGTCCCGCAGCTGCTTAATCTGACTAATCTGAGTCATGCTTGGCCTTCACGTTAAAGCACACATGAATAATAACAATCATCATATCAACGTACATGTGCTGAGTCTGTGCTGCTGTAACTGAACGATCATCGGTGCACCGGTTCTCAAACTGTGGTTCATGTAACACTGGTGGTACTAGAGTTGTCACGATACCAAAATGAGTAAGCACGATACTATACCAGACTATCACGATACTGTAACCACGATACTATACCAGACTATCACGATACTGTAACCACGATACTATACCAGACTATCACGATACTGTAACCACGATACTATACCAGACTATCACGATACTGTAACCACGATACTATACCAGACTATCACGATACTGTAACCACGATACTATACCAGACTATCACGATACTGTAACCACGATACTATACCAGACTATCACGATACTGTAACCACGATACTATACCAGACTATCACGATACTGTAACCACGATACTATACCAGACTATCACGATACTGTAACCACGATACTATACCAGACTATCACGATACTGTAACCACGATACTATACCAGACTATCACGATACTGTAACCACGATACTATACCAGACTATCACGATACTGTAACCACGATACTATACCAGACTATCACGATACTGTAACCACGATACTATACCAGACTATCACGATACTGTAACCACGATACTATACCAGACTATCACGATACTGTAACCACGATACTATACCAGACTATCACGATACTGTAACCACGATACTATACCAGACTATCACGATACTGTAACCACGATACTATACCAGACTTAAGATTCACGATAATATACCAGACTATCACGATACTATACCAGACTAAGAATCACGATACTATACCAGACTATCACGATACTGTAACCACGATACTGTACCAGACTATCACGATACTGTACCAGACTATCACGATACTGTACCAGACTATCACGATACTGTACCAGACTATCACGATACTGTACCAGACTAAGAATCACGATAATATACCAGACTATCACGATACTGTAACCACGATACTGTACCAGACTATCACGATACTGTACCAGACTATCACGATACTGTACCAGACTATCACGATACTGTACCAGACTATCACGATACTGTACCCACGATACTGTACCAGACTATCACGATACTGTACCAGACTATCACGATACTGTAACCACGATACTATACCAGGCTAAGTATCGCGTTAGTACACCAGGCTAAGTATCGCGTTAGTACACCAGGCTAAGTATCGCGATAGTACACCAGGTTAAGTATCGCGATAGTACACCAGGCTAAGTATCACGATAGTATACCAGGCTAAGTATCGCGATAGTATACCAGGCTAAGTATCGCGGTTACGGGTATTATAGCGATACTGCTGCCTTTTTAAATTATTTTTATGAACTGCAATGTATTTGTACAAGTTATAAATACTTACTTATAATGATACTGGTGAAGTAAGAATTAGACTGAAGTTTGAAACAACGCCTTTGGTTTTTTGAGCAAAATTAGTGAAGCCACTGACGGGAGTAGCATGCAGTGAGAAGCCAGAAGGCGCGTCGAGGCACCGGTGGTACCTATAGTAATCCACGGTGGTACCGTCATGTAGAATTTCTAGTATAGTAGGAACCGTTACCATTTGGCACCGCAGTGTATCGTGGGTATCGTAACTCTAGGTGGTACGCAGAGGAATCTGTGAAAAATATATTTTGTAATTTAATTCAGACGCATTTTAATACATGAAGAACTTTAATGAAAATATTATGACGGCCTGTTTAGTTTTTATCATCACGTTCATCCGCGATTAGTTACGAGCTGAGACGTGGCGGGGTTAGTCAGTCAGTGGAGGTAAACTGTACAAAAACTCTGAGGTGTACGATGTTTGAGAAACTTCTACTGAATGTTTTTCCGTTTCTATGAAAATATTAAATATCCGTCATGACGGGCTGCTGCATCAGGCTGGGTTTGTTTTTTCTGAAGTTTGTCTAAATGTGTGAAACTCGAACGCGTCGCGGCGTGGACAGCAGGTCGGCATGTAGGCCGTGTTTCCAGCGTTAGGATTGGTTGTAGGTCGGACAGCTCCTCGTGTGTTTGACCAGGAGCCCAGCATGAAGAACTGTCTGCACTCTTCTTCATCCGCCTCTCTCACATGTGGGCATGAAGGTGGAGGTGAATGATGCTCAGGCGCTACAATCAGTGGACAGTAAACAGTCTCCTCCTTTCTTCTTTCATCTCCTCGCTCGGTACTTCTTGTTTTGTGGGTGAAGGAGAGAAAACTCTGGTGAGACGGGCTGGGCGTTTTAACCACGTTCTTTCGTTTCAGGGCCGGAGGTGAGCGCCCAGGATCTGACGGAGGACGAGGAGGCCGAGGCCGTGGACGAAGACGTCGTGGACGACGTGACGGCAGAGGACGAGGACGACGAGGCGGAAGTGGAAGATGACGAGAACGCGGAACTGGTGAGTGAAGTGAGTAAAAGTATCGCTTAATAATCAATCAATACAGATCAATACACACACCTGGCTACATACTGTGTTTAAGCTGATGACGCCCACAGCGGAACCGAACCACCTGACAATCTTAAACTGTGTGTGTGTGTGTCTAGACGGAAGAAAAAGAAGATGAAGAAGAAGAAGCGTTGGTTGGAGAGGTGAAGGCCTCCCCCAACGCTGACACCACCATCCTGTTCGTCAAAGGAGAAGGTCGGTCCTCCGCGTGTCCGTTCAGATAATCGATCGTCGACGACAAGTTTTAGACGCGTCTGTGCTGAGCTGTGTGTGTTTCTCTCTTTAGACTTCCCTGCCAACAACATCGTCAAGTTCCTGCTCGGCTTCACCAACAAAGGATCCGAGAACTTCGTAGTCGAGTCTCTGGACGCTTCTTTCCGTTACCCACAGGTACGAAAACACAGTCCACTTCCCTCCTTCAGCACCAGAACCACCTCTGGACTTCTCTGACTTTGGTTCTGTCTGTCTCCGTCAGGATTACCAGTTCTACATCCAGAACTTCACGGCTCTCCAGCTCGGCATCGTGGTTCCCCCCAGCAAACAGGCCACCTTCGAGTACTCGTTCATCCCCGCCGAGCCGATGGGAGGGCGGCCGTTTGGACTCGTCATCAACCTCAACTACAAGGACGGCAACGTAAGGAGAGGACGGGCGGGTCACTGCTAACTTAAACGAGAGGAGAGTTCACACATCTTCTCATCACTGACCTCTGACCTTTCTTCCTCTCTGCAGGGAAACATTTTCCAGGACGCCGTGTTCAACCAGACGGTGACCCTCACCGAGAGAGAGGACGGACTGGACGGAGAGACGTGAGTCTGCTTGTGTGACACACTCCTCCTCTGTCCTTGCTCGTCATCGCTCTTCACTCATCGTTCTTCTTCCCTCCTTCTCTCTGTCTCAAAGGATCTTCATGTACGTCTTCCTGTCAGGCCTCAGCCTGCTGGTCGTCGTTGGCCTTCACCAGCTGCTGGAGTCCAGAAAGGTAAAAGGAACCAGCACTGATCACAGCCGGGCTCCAACACGACTTTGAGGAGAATTTGTTGATTTTATTGAACTCAGTTGGACGAAACACAAAGTGGAAGCTTCTCCTGTCCAGTCGGTGCAGAGTGTGCACGTCTCATAGTTTTTTAAGGCTTTAATCTCACATCACGACCTCGTCAGCGAGCTGGTTTCACTGCACAGCCGCCTCAAAATGTCACAGCGGCTCTTTAGAAAGAGATGGATGAGGTGTTAGAGAGGAAACAAAGAGGCAGCGAGGAGGTTTACCGTCGTCCGCTGCATGAAAGTTTATGACACGGGCAGGTAAACACGGAGGATTCTTACACTGTGTGTTTGTGTGCAGAGGCGGCGTCCAGCTCCAAAGGTGGAAATGGGAACTTCGAGCCACAACGACGTCGACCTGAGCTGGATCCCTCAGGAAACGCTCAACCAGATCAGTACGTATGCTTCGGTTTCCTGCACCTTCACCCACACCTGATGCTCCACCTCTGTGCTGGGTCGCCTTCAGCTTCCAGGCAGACGTCGAGACTTCAAACCTGAGTCAAATAGTCGAGTCCAAATCTGGCCGGGCTGCATGTTGACCGCGCTCACACTCAGAGCTGCAGATTTGTGTCTTTAATTCTGAAATATATAAAGCTGGTACTGATTCAGAACCTTGAGCTTGTTGACATATCAGACAAACATCTTGTATAAAATTTGTCCTGATCAGTCAGGAACTCGCTCGGCGTGGCTTTCTTTACAGACCCGACCCACAAACAGATCGAACACGTTTCACGTCTGTGACATCACAGAATGTTTCTCTCCTCCCATAATCAGCTGATGTGTTCTCTCTTCCTGCTTCACCTGTTTCTGAATTTAACCTCGGCTGTCGCTCCAAGGATCACTCACGCTTTGTCTTCTCCTCTCTCTCTCTCTCCGCCTTCTCCTCGCTGTCATGTTTCCCTGCGTCTTCAGTGCAGAGTCGCAGAGGTGAGGTCTGCTTTGTGTCGTGTGGCTGTGTGAATCAAACCTGTCGAATCATTTTTAGCATCAAAGTTTGGACAGACTGAACACCACCACCTCCTCATCATCATATCTTCATCATGTTGGTCATTTGTGAGTGTGTGGAGACATGAAGTCTGTGTTCAGTGTTTCTGATTAAAGGTCCAGTGTGTGGCACAGATGGAATATAATTCATCACTCTAACGAGACTTCTGTATCTGCGGAGGAGAAAAACTGACTCGAGGTGAAGGGTACGGTCAAATAGTCCAAAAAATCAGCTCCTAAGTCCTTTCCAAACCACTTTTCCTTGACCTCAATGGGAAAACGTGCTAAAACTACAAAGTCCAGAAGATGGACTACAAAATACTTCATCTGAGATCCTTCCTAGACACTCCCCGTGCTCTGACCGTGTTGTTTCATGCAGGAAATATAAACGTGGACAACCCGGTGACAAATGTGACGTCAGCATCGTCAGAATTCAGATAATAATGAATATTGTCCAGCTGTTGTGGGACGGTGTTACCTCCGTGTGTCCTCTGCTAAAGGAGACAATAAAAGAAGCGTTGAAGCTCCTTTCCTTCACAGTTAGAGGATTCAAACTGCTTTTTATCATGTTGGACACTTCAGTGAGGAATAAACAAAACTGACTATTCGACCGTACCCACAGACTTTCAGTCGCTGTAGTTTCTCCTCAGTTTGCAGCTCCACTAGATGTCACGAAATCCTCCACACTGGACCTTTAAACTAATTTCAGTGCGACGTCCTCTCGGCGCAGTGTTTGCATGTACAGACTCTTCCTCCACCTGTCTGCATGTGGTGTTAATATTCTCTGAAAGATGAACTCGGACAGCCTCAAGCGAGCCGCAAAACGGAGACGAAACGATGATGTGTGAAAGTTATGAAGCGACCAATGAGAGTGAAAACGTGTCTCCTCCTCCTCCTTCCTCCAGACAAAGCGTCTCCAAAAAGATCTCCTCGCAAAAGAAGCCAGAAACGCTCGGCCGGCTCAGACGAGTGACGGGCGCCTGACGACGCGGCGGCAGAACTTCACCCGACCGTCTACGTGAGAGGAGGTGATGGAGGAGATGATGATGGAGGGCTGTGAGCACCACAGCGAGCAAACTCTGCTCTCTACTGAGAAACTTTAACCAGTGCCAAGCTCAGCGATGGCTGGCTCTCTACTTTCAGCTTAAAACTGTTGAACACACACACACACACACACACACACACACACACACACACGATCACAGGAGGTGTGTTGGGTTTAAAAAAAAACATTTTTCTATAAAGGTTGTTGGTTTTTCTTTTTTTGTTTGTTAGTCAGAAAACTGCTGAGTCATCATTGTGAGATTATGACGTTGTTGTTGTTGTTGTTGTTTACCTCCCACTCTGGTGTCGGGCTGTAACGAAATGTGGATTAATCGATTTGAGTCGACAGGCGAAATGAATTGTCAGGATGTCTCTGAACATCCGAGTCACTGTTTTCTACGTCTTACGACCCAATAAATGAACAAACTGCAGATTAACTTGATTAGTTTGAGTCACGGTAAACAAGCGCAGGGTTTGTTTTTTTTTTTTCTTTCTGTTTTCGTGTTTCTGCGAGGACTCGTTGCCGTCAGAGTCCAGACCTTCTTTTTTTTTCGCCGACTTTCTGAGACCTTTTGCGCGAGAACGCAATCCCGCAGACGGCGCACGAGAACGAGAACGTGGACGGCGTCCATTTCAAATTCTCTTTCCGACCTCCTAAATGGTTTCTGAATCGTCTGATGGTAAATTAAATGTTTGTTTTGATCCGCTCACTGTTGCAACAAGTTGTCAACGGACAACAAGAGCAACTTGTTGCAACAGAGAGCGGATCAAACGGTCTTGTGAACCCCCGGTTGCTCGCCTGTTTTGGGCAATGGAGGCGTCGAATGTCAGGCGAGTGAAGTGAACTCTCAAACTCGTGACTTGTTTTCTACTCTTCTCAAACTTTCAAACTCTTCTCTCCTCAAGCAGCTTTTTGTTTTTCAAAATCAGAAAAATAATTTGCCAAACGGTGAATTTGCGTCTTTTGTTTTGGGGTTTTTTTTGTTTCTTTTTCTTTGGATTGTTCAAAACTGTTGAACTGGCTGAAGCACTGGTGTAAATACTGGCTGATGATCGATGATGAACTGAGAGCGAAATTAACGAGCTAATTTATTCGAGTGACCGATCTGGGGGGTTTGAACAGGGAGGTTTTGTGCACTGTTTTTTTTTTTTTACCACTAGATGGCGACACTGGCTCACTCTGCAGGTCGTAGAGTTCCTGTACCACACTGAGTTTTGCTTCTGAGTTTTTGGACGTGAACTGTTCCTGCATGTCGGACTCGGAAGATCCAGACAGGAAACACGCGATCCAAATCCACAGCCGAGGCTTGTCGGTACCACTCGAACGGCCACAGAGAGCTGAGCTCATGTTTAGGTTTTCTAAAACTATGGGGCTGTCATTCATAGATAGAAGCTGATACTTTTATTGCTTTTAAATGTGCAGGAAATAAACTTTGATGATTTGCTGTCGGCTGCTGTTTCGTTTCTTTTTTCTTCTTAGACATGGATTTAAACTTATGTAGCAACCAATAACAACATCCAATAATTTTAGACATTTTAAATGTAATAAAGCCAATAATGAAATAATTTAGAATGTAATCATTACTATGAAGTGTATGAATGAATATCATGACTATGCCATCCAGTGTTTCTATTTTCGATGAGCAAACTGCACAAAAACAGCAAAATGATGTTTAGTTTCCAAGAAATTCACTTCTGTTTGTGTTAATACATTATCTATGCTATGCCGTTAATGTACTTTATGTAACTTATTACATTCTTGGTTGCAACAACTCGTCATTTCGCTGGGACTCTGTTGTAAGTCTGTAATAACTGATTTAAAAATAAGAAATTAAACATAGCTGAGCTATAGCTCAGGTGAAGATGTTCTGCTTCCTTTTTGTAATTTAATAAAACACTTGTTCTCAAACTTTGGCACATAAATTTAATTTACATTTACCGTCGATACCACAAAGGAAATACTTGAACCAGCCTGTAATATTTAGTTTTTACCATCCAGCTCTACAGTCACATCACGTTCGTGCAGGTGGTCTGTATATTCTGACATAGGACACGCTGTCAAAAGTTTGAAAGAAACATTGAATTTTTAAATTTCATGTTGGACTTTGGCATAATGATGCAATAATAACAAAAATGTACTGGTGAAGCTTTTAAAGGAGCAGCGTTGGCAGCGTCGACGTCAGTCTCAAGACGACTTCTTGAGGTCTCCGGAATCGACTGCGTTTTTACTCAAAGACTAAAGATTTTATTTCAAGACCGGTCAAGTCCAAAACTGTGGAATATCAATATCTAATTGTTGATACACAGTATATGTAGATCATGTCCATCATGTTCTGAATCCATCACCTGTTCGTTGAGCTTCAGATCAACCCGAGATGTTCAGACAGGAAGGGGTCGACCTCGCAGAGAAAGTCAGTCATCTCTGAGCTGGCAGCTTCACCTTTATTCCTCACTGTGTCAAAAACAAAACGTGCTTTGTCTCTTTTGTTCTGGATCCCGTCCACTGACTCCCTGGTGTCTTGCCTTGGTGTCTCTCAGAAGCAGCTTAATGTGTTTCATGGGTTTTTCTAAATCCACCTGGAATGATGGGAAGTAGTTGTTGAGTCGTCACAGTCAAATTCGGGACAGATGGTGAATTTTCATTCTTGACATTACCGAAACCAGAACTAACCAAACTACATGAGTCTCTGTTATCCTATGAGGGGTGATAATCTTGATGCCCTCATCAAGTTTACCCATCAGCATATATTTAAGCTTCATACCGGTCTGTATGACTGATAGGTGAGGAGGAACGCTACAGAAGTGGACAAACTGTGTCTACAGTCTTACATCCACTAACGTCTAAAGTTACATCCAGGTAACTTTTATTTCTCTTTGCTCTCATGCTGAATATGGGACTATTCTGGAGAGTCTGTCACTAGAGCCATTGTTTCGTTCACTGTGATGAGGAGTAGTTATCAAGGTGAGCTGAAGGTCTGCAGGGAAGGTTTTGGGAAGGTGCAAGAGTCGGGCCAGTAGACTGATTCGCCTTCCATCACAGCCCACAAAATCCACTGTAATTATTCTCAATTTACTGTGTATTTTTTATACAGTGTACCAATGATGTACGCACCAACAATGCAACAAAATTAAGTTTGTGAGAAACAAAGTGTGGACAGCATGTGAAGCTGACTCAAATAAACTGGAAGGTTTGAGGTTCAGAGCTAGAGCTATTCTTTCTAGAGCAGGAGAAAGATAGGGCGTAGTTTAAGAGGAAACAATAATAATAGTTTTGGCATGAATCATTCCAAGATACCATCTGTACCTGCTGTTTTGTTCCTCCACATTCCAGGGTTGGAAACAGGGTTGCATAACTGAAAACAATTGTTTGTTGCCGCCCAACACATGATTGTCATATTTGGACTCTCACGCAATGTGCTTGTACGCAATGTAATTTCTAATTTCTAGAGTCTGTGATGCTGTGTTTGTTTATAGCCCGATGAGGTCAAAGCCTGAATTTCTGCAGATACTAAATCTATTTAAATGTGTCACTGAAGCTGTGTTGTAGACATGAACAAAATAATAATGTAATCTTCTGTATCTGTTTTAATGTAGATGATCACACACTTTTTTAGTTTGTTTTAAAGAAGAAACAAAAAGAACAGCTGCTTGGATTGATTAAAACAGATTATTTCAATGAGTCCTTTTTCTTCTATCAATGCAGTAAATAAACATTTACCAATAAAACCCAGATGTGTTGTAAACCTGTAGTGTCTCTATGGTTTCTGGTCATTCCACCACACAGATCCTGTCAGACTCTGTGATTCAAATACTCAAATATGTTTTGTTTTGTTGACATGAAGAAATGATCATTGCATGCTTCTAATTAAATGTCCTACTTTCATGATATAAAATCACTGCAGCATGAACTTTTTACATTTTCCATTAATTTCCCCTGAAAGTCAAAAATCCTTCCCATACATAGATTGTAAATGGCAGCAGGTTATGTTTGTGGTAAAGGAAGCAGTTCTGTTTTGTGCTTTTAATTTTGAAGAGCACCACTCTTGTTGTTGATGCTAGACTTCCTGCTGATTTACTTGTCATATCCTGCATGGAAACTTGTGAAAGGGTATTTTATATAACTTAGAGGAGGAGAATGATGGTGTATTCATTGTAAAAACAAGTGGTTCATTTGATCTAAAACAAATTTAAATTATTATTATTTAAATACAACTCATAAAAGGCTAATTCCATGTAAAATTCATTATTAGTTTACTAAAGTTATTTAAGTTAAGTTTAAAAATGTAAACATGATTTCTATGCATTATTCGTGGTAATAATATGGTACTGTGGCATTTGTATTTTCTGTCCATATAGTTTTCACAGTGTCAGAAAGGTGAAAGAGGAGAAAATTAAAGTTGCACCAGTCGAAGCTCTCTGCATCTTGTGGTTATTCCAAGTGGGCTGCTACAATAGATAGATAGATTTATATAGACACACACACACACACACACACACACACTTTGATTCACTGTTTTTGTTGTCAGAAAAGTGCAGCCAGGGAACCTCATGCAATATTTGCATATCCAATAAGCATCTGGCACGTACTGCTGTTCTCTGCTGTGCTCCTCCCCTTGTGCCTGTTCTCCACCTCTCTCAGAGGAGGAGCTTTGAGCTTCTGATCTTATGTGCATGCAGCAACTTCTTTAAAAAGAAAAGAAACGGATAGTAACTCTGCTCCCATCGTTCATGTTGAAGAACCGTTCAACAGATCCAGCTTAGAACATCAAAACTCTAGACTACATTTAAAGTCGACAGAGCAGACGGAGGAAAAGTGATTCTGAGTCAGGGTGAGTGTTAATCCAACATTTTTATTATTTTCCTGTCAAAGTCTCTGAGTCAGTTTTCTCTCTGTGGACTGTAGAGGAAAGAAAAGTTTGGATGAACTCAACAGTTTGATTCATCTGTCGACACAAAGTCTTGATTAATTGTCTTGAATTGAATAATTCACATTAAACCTGCTGAAACCAAGAAAACAAGCAGAGACTTAAAGAAAAGTGAGCAGGTGAAAATATGACTGTTGTATTATATTGTGTTTGTTGTTTCTTATGGAAGCCTGTTACTGTTTCACCTCTCAGACTCACTGAAGTCCAGAAGATGGATGTTCATGTGGAGGAAGAGGAGGACAGAGCAGAGTCTCCAGGATCCAGCTGTCTGTCTATGAAGAGTGACCGGTCCAAGTATCTTCCTCCAGCCTCCAGTGATGAACCTGGACCCTCAGACACAAAGTAAGAGAACTGATACTAACTAAAAAAATCAACAGTATCATCCACAAAAATGTGAACTGATTTAAAATAAGTAAAATGTAACAAACTTATTGTGACAGAAAGAGAAATCATTTGTGACATCTTCCTCTTAGTGTCTGTGACAGCTGTCAGTCACCTGGAAAAGCTGTAATCTGATCTAAGAGGACGAATACAAACTTTGAAAGCTCCTCATTATCAACAGCAGCAGCAGTTTGTGTATTTAGAGCTTCAGAAATGACTTTGATCAGAGGATTTATCAAAGATTCATGTGATCTGAATAAAAACATGTTGGTGTTTGCAGAGTTCAGTCCAACAGACAGAGAGCAGAGTCTCCAGAATCCATCTGTCTGTCTATGAAGAGTGACCTGTCCAAAGGTCTTGTGCCACTCTTCAGTGATGAACCTGGACCCTCAGACACAAAGTAAGAGAACTGATACTAACTCATTTATTTGACTCTAATATTTCATCCCATACATTTGAATCCTTTAATGTTTTATTTGTGCACATGTTCAGTATTTCATGCATCATACTGTGACAGCTGTTGTTCTTGTTGTGCTGTGGTGCATTCAAGTGTTGTCATCATTTGTAGCTTCTGAATTTTATCTCACAAATCCATAATTTAGAATTCTGGAAAGAGTTATTGGATTTTGTGCTGATTGTAATTATTGGAAAAATAAATTACTGTGACTAGAGAAAAGACATTTAAAGCAGGCAGATAATCATTCATTGTTCATTTTTATTATTAGAAACTTATTTTCTGTGTATGTTGAACTGAATTATTGACTGCGACAAATTTCACCCTTTAGCATGTTCACCTTACTGCGTGAACAAAAGACGGAGAACTCGGCAGTTCACTGAGTTTTAGTGATTGAACTCTGTCGTATTTTCATATTATTAGTACAAATGTACCAACTTCTTTTGAACAAACTTCTCAGATTTTATTAATAAATTATTCAGTTACCACGCTCATACATAATATAAATCTTCTCCTTGTATGGAAACATGCACTGTCATCTACATTCTGTGATTTAAACAGGTGATTCCTGCAGACATCAGCCTAATTCAAAACTCTGACACAACAAAAATTAACATGAACAACAACAACAAAAACTGTTGCAGTGGACGTTGAGTTCTGAGTATTGAGTCACGAGAATCAACCGTCCCCAAAAATGTGAAACTGATTTAAAATACTGAAATGTAACAAAACTTATGTGACAGAAAGAGAATCATTTGTGACATCTTCCTCTTAGTGTCTGTGACAGCTGTCAGTCACCTGGAAAAGCTGTAATCTGATCTAAGAGGACGAATACAAACTTTGAAAGCTCCTCATTATCAACAGCAAGCAGCAGTTTGTGTTTAGAGCTTCAGAAATGATTTGATCAGAGGATTTTGATCAAAGATTAATGTGATCTGAATAAAAACATGTTGGTGTTTGCAGACTTCAGTCCAACAGACAGAGAAAGTCTCTAAAGTCCAGGCTTCTGGTCTATGAAGCATAAA
>NW_020851881.1:195937-249859 GCF_000972845.2 Larimichthys crocea | reverse complement strand
AAAATTACTGTGACTAGAGAAAAGGGACATTTAAAGCAGGCAGATAATCATTCATTGTTCATTTTTATTATTAGAAACTATTTTCTGTGTATGTTGAACTGAATTATTGACTGCGACAAATTTCACCCATTAGCATGTTCAACCTTACTGCGTGAACTAAAAGACTGGAGAACTCGAGCAGTTCACTGAGTTTTAGTGATTGAACTCTGTCGTATTTTCATATTATTAGTACAAATGTACCAACTTCTTTTGAACAAACTCCTCAGATTTTATTAATAAATTATTCAGTTACCACGCTCATAATAATATAAATCTTCTCCTTGTATGGAAACATGCACTGTCCATCTACATTCTGTGATTTAAACAGGTGATTCCTGCAGACATCAGCCTAATTCAAAACTCTGACACAACAAAAATTAACATGAACAACAAACAACAAAAACTTGTTGAGTGAACGTTGAGTTCTGAGTATTGAGTCACGAAGAATCAACCGTCCCCAAAAATGTGAACTGATTTAAAATAACTGAAATGTAACAAACTTATTGTGACAGAAAGAGAAATCATTTGTGACATCTTCCTCTTAGTGTCTGTGACAGCGTCAGTCACCTGGAAAAGCTGTAATCTGATCTAAGAGGACGAATACAAACTTTGAAAGCTCCTATTATCAACAGCAGCAGCAGTTTGTGTATTAGAGCTTCAAGAAATGATTTGATCAGAGGATTTATCAAAGATTACATGTGATCTGAATAAAAACATGTTGGTGTTTGCAGACTTCAGTCCAACAGACAGAGAAAGTCTCTAAAGTCCAGGCTTCTGGTCTATGAAGCATAAATTCTAACTGCCTTCATCCGCACGTCTACCCTGCTTACTCTAGTATAGCACCTGACCGAATAGCCCCTGTGGGCCAAATACTACACTAGCCGCGTGCATTCACGGCAGCTCTCCTCTCATTGATCTGTGCACTTGGTATGGTGCTAGGATATTTTTTAGTGGCTCGGACAGTGAGCCCCAAGGGTCTGTTAATTTCAGTGGGCTAGAGTAACCTGTTAGAACCTTATTAGATGTTGAACACACTACACCTCATGATTACACCCTGTAGGAGATGTCATAAATGTGAGGTCCACAACTTAATCTTTAACTGCAGTGGATATATTTATTGCAAAGTTTAGCAAGGGCAAGCATACAGTTTAATTCATTTAGATATGATTAATCCCATCCTCTAAAATCACTATCCTTATATTAAGAGATTTGATAACCTGATACGAAGGCTGTTGCTGAGTTACTGAGGTTGGTCCAATTTGGAGAGAGGGAGGGAAGCGGTGATCAGTCGATCCAATCCTTTCACGACTGCCGTACTGCTGGATTTCATCAAGAGTCCCTGGCTCTGTCCAAAGCCCAGAAAGTCCCGACCTCCACAGTCTCTCCTTGGCAGGATGAACACGAAAAGAATTCTGGTTGGTCCAGTCGAGACCCACAGCTGGTTTGGGGTGGTTAATCCTCCTTGGCTCGGCTCCCTCTTGCCAGCTGTGGCTCCCCAGATTCTTCTCTTGCGATGTTGGGCTGTTCGTCTCTTCCTTCTCTGTGGTTTGGAGTCTAAGTCCGTAGATTCAATGCTGCCGATGTGGTCTGTCGTCCAGCATGTCTCGAACTTGGGTGCCGGCTGACGAGGATAACCCCGATCTCCGTTGTGCAGTGGCTCTTATACTCCCTGTTCGTTGGATCTCTCTGTATCAGGCTGCAATGAGTCACTTGTCCAACCATATTAGGTGGTGATTGTCATAGTTCATCCTCTCTGTTTGTCCCTCCAGATGTTTCCTGTTTGCTTCACTTATCCCCTCCCTCTCATTCTCCCTCCGGTCCAGTTGCTTAAGATTTCCTGGCCCAGCCTCTCAGCATTATTTAGTTATGATTACTTCTTTAGCTACTAGCTGTTGCAATGATTTCACAATCTCCAGTAGTCAGAATCTTCAGTTATAATCACAATCTTTTCTTATGGTTACACATTTCAACAGTTCATTTTTGCATTTGTTTAAACACAGAATCATCATTAATCACATTTTAGTTTAGCTCATTTTTCTATCTATGCATTACTCACATACTCATATATATTTTTTAAATGTCCAAAGGCTTAACATTACTGGCATGAATGAAAAGTCCCTTCGTTCCCCATTCTCAGGCCGTCTGCTGGGGGGTTTCACTTCCCCATTTGCAAGGCCAGACAGTAAGAAACTCTCTGTCATCCGTTTCACAGGTTGTTATTTTAACTTTTCCGTTGTGTCAGCGGATCAGGGATCTCAACTCACTTGACAACATGTAGGACCTCTAACATCATATATTTATCTGTCCATGTGTCTTGTCTTGTTTGCTTGAAATGATCAAGTTTACTTGTTGAAGTAGAAATTGACACATCTCGTCAATCCTCTTAAGGTCATGTGTTTTGATTTCTGTTTTATTGTGAAACTTACCCTTCCTCTCCTTTCAGACCGCCTCACTTCCTGCCCCTGTGTTTTTCCCTCCAGTTTTGATTGTCTGCCCGCTTGTTACCAGTCCCCTCTCTTGTGTATTTAGTCTGTGTTTCTGCTCCTCTCTGTGCCAGTTCGTTTTGTACCCCAGTGCCTTACGTCCCAGCCCTGTGAGTTTTCTAGTGATCGGATTTTCCTGTTTTTTTCGTATTTTGCCTGTTTACTGACTTCTGCCTTTGCCTAGCCCTTTTTGGATTTGTTTGCCTGATCTGATTGATTACCATGTACCGAACCTTCCTTCTGACCAGTAAACGGATTGCGTTTCAACCCTGAGTCCTACCTTTTGGGAAGTACCAGTCATAACAGAAATATTTCTTTGGTTTCTGTTGATTTCACTCACACACACGCACACACACACACACACACACACACACACACACACACACACTTAATGATGCTTCCATTCAGGAATTGATGTCACTTTGTGTTGTGACTCATCCACTATATTTGTACGGGGAGGTCCAAGGTTACATTTCAGAGGAAGACAACATTCATGTCACTTTGCACATTTGAGCCAGTTCTAAAGATGATTGAGGATGAAGCTCACAGTCAGTCAGCTGTGTGTAATGTTTCTTAGGTTAATAAAGAAACTTGGGTTCGTCACTGAACATGTTTATTAACGAAGCTCGTCAGCAGGATACAGGAACACTGTGATAACTCTTATTCGTCTACTAACATCGGTGGAATACATTATATCTGCAGCCATCTGGTGGCAGGGGGTAGAACTGCAACTCATTAACTTATCATTACCCCTTTTTCTTGAGATGAAAACATCACACACCAAGTATTTATGTTATTTTAACACTCACATATGACTATGAACTCATTGATTTTTTTTCTTCTTCTTTTCAGCTTAACATTTCTTAATAACCAACATAAACATGAACTCTAGCTTCACTGAAAAGGATACAGCTCATAGTCCTTATAGATTCAGCCTGTCAGGTGCTTTGACAGGGCGCGATGATCTTCTCAGCACTGGCAAGTCAGTCTCTACAGCCCTCTGGTGATCATCTGGCAGTGGATCCTCTGATGTGGTGGAGGCTGGATCTCCCTTAGAATCTTCCTCTGTCTGTTCCTGCCAGGTGTCTTGTGTTTTTAGTAGACTCCGTCGATTTCTTCTGAGGACTTGACCATCTTCTGTTTTGACATTATAAGATCTTGGACTCACTTCCTCAAGAACTGTTGCTTTCTTGCTCCAGGTGCTGGAATCATGTATTCTCACTGTGTCATGCCTAGCCAGTGGTACTAAGCTTTTTGTTGACTTGTCATAATTTGCTTTTTGTCTCTTTTGAAGATCTTTTAGTTTTTGTTTCACTTCCTTCTGTTTCTGTTCAGAGGTGTATGGAAGTGTGGTGCGTAATCTGCGTCCCATAAGAATTTCTGCAGGGGACAGGCCATGCTCAAGAGGCGAAGCTCGATAACTCAGCAGAGCTAAGTATGGATCTGAATGACTTTCTTGTGCTTTCTTGAGCAGCTGTTTGACTATGTGCACACCTTTCTCTGGCTTTCCGTTTGATTGGGCATACAGGGGACTAGAAGTCACATGACAAAGTTTGATTGGGCATACAGGGGACTAGAAGTCACATGACAAAAGTCATAAAAAGCAATAAAAACTTGAATATTCTTGCGCAAAATCCTGAAACTCTTTGCAGCTGTAGGAGGGACCGTTGTCACTGTACACAACTTGAGGAATCCCGTGTCTGGCAAAGATAAATTTCATGTGCTTAATCACACAGGCCGCTGACATGTTGGGAAGCAGTGCAATTTCTGGATAGTTGGATAGGTAGTCGATTACCAGCAGGTAATTCTTTCCATCCAAGTAGAACAAATCCGTCCCAACTTTTTGCCAGGGCTCGTCAGGTATCTCTGTGATTGCCATGGGCTCTTTTGCCTGCTTTGCTAGATGTTTTAGACATGTGGCACATCTTGACACCATCCTGTCTATATCAGCATTTATGCTTGGCCAATAGATCGAGGTTCTAGCCCTTCTCTTCCACTTTTCCATTCCTAGATGCCCTTCATGTAATCTTTTAAGCATGTTTGGTCTCAGAGACTGAGGAATGACTATTCTGTTCTTCCGCAACAGCAGTCCATTAACCAAACTCAGCTCCCCTCTAATGTTGTAATATTGTTGACACTCACCCCGTGGCCAATCCTCATTCATCAGCTGGATGACTCTCTGCAGGCCGACATCCTTCTTTGTTTCATCCGCGATCAGCCTGGATTTCATGTCAGACATGGGCAGTGTCTCAGTGATCAGGTTCACATGAAGATTCACTTCCTTTTCAGTGGAACACTCGTCATGCTCCTCGCTCTGTGTGACTGCCCTAGACAGAGCATCAGCTACCACTATGTGTTTTCCAGGTGTGTAAATCAGGTCAAAATCATAGCGTTGTAGCTTCATCATGAGCCTTTGAATGCGTGGTGACATTTCACTGAGGTTTTTCTTGATGATGGCTATTAACGGCTTGTGGTCTATCTCTGCTACAAACTTTGGTAGGCCATACACATAGCCATGAAACTTCTGGAAACCGTACACCAGTCCCAAACACTCTTTTTCAATTTGAGCGTAGTGGCACTGAGCACTTGTCATCATTCTCGACACATAGGCGACGGGCTTCCAGTCTTCTCCAGATGTCTGCAGCAGAACGGCTCCAATGCCATCCTTTGATGAGTCGGTGGATATCTTTATCCTTTCTGATGGATCGAAAAACGTCAACACTGGCTCTGTGGTGAGAGTAGTTTTCAGACGGGACCATTCTGCCTCATGTTCAGATGTCCACTTAAACTCACACCTGTCACGCAGTAGCTCTCGTAAGTGCACTGTCTTGGAGGATAAGTTTGGTATGAATTTTCCAATGAAATTGATCATGCCTAGTGCCCGCAGCACACCTTTTTTGTCTTCAGGTCTTGGCATGTCCAGTATTGCTTTGATCTTGCTTCTGTCCGGTTCAACACCGGCTGCTGACAACTTATCACCAAGAAAGGTGATTTCGTTCACACCAAACTGACACTTCGATCTGTTCAGCTTCAGCTGGTACTTCTGGACTCTCTGAAGCACTTTGATGAGCCTTTCGTTGTGTTGCTCAAGAGTAGATCCCCATAAGATCAGATCATCAACATACACACGTACACCTTCAATGCCCTCTATGATGTGCTCCATTGTTCGGTGGAATACTTCTGGAGCGGAGCATATGCCAAAAGGCATTCTCTGGAAGCAGTAGCGCCCGTACGGTGTATTGAAAGTGCAGTACTTTGTACTGTCCTCATGCAGCTTTAACTGCCAGAAGCCTTGAGAGGCGTCCAATTTACTGAAGTATTTGGCACCGGCCATCTCGCTTGTTATCTCGTCTCTGGTAGGTATTTGATAATGCTCTCTTTTTATGTTGTTATTCAGATCTTTTGGATCCATGCACACACGTAGTTCTCCATTCGTTTTTCTGACACACACCATCGAATTCACCCATTCTGTTGGCTCTTCTACTTTCCTTATCACACCCAATGACAGCATTCTATCCAGTTCTTGTTTCAGCTTTCCTCGTAGGGGAGCTGGAATGCGCCTGGGAGCATGGACGACTGGCTGTGCATCATCCTTCAGTTGTATCTTGTAGGTGAATGGTAAGACTCCAAACCCCTTGAAGATGTCTGGGTATTGGTTCACTATTGTCTCCACACTGGTCTGGCTATTGACATTGTTAAGGCAGTACACCCTCCTCACTAAGCCTAAATTTTCACATGCAGTGTCACCTAATAATGAGTCATGTCCATCCGGAACAACTACAAACATAAGGTGATGCTCTTTTTCTTTAATTTTCACTTTTAGTTTGCATGTGCCTTTTGTGTCAATGTTGTGTCCATTGTAGGCTTTGAGCTTCACTGGGCTGGGATGGATGCGTGGTCTCACCTTCATTGCTCTGATGTCGCATTCACTGATTAAATTGGCCTTTGCCCCTGTGTCTAACTTCAGCGGAATGACTGCACCATTTATCTCCAGTGGCACAATCCACTTGTCCTTTCCAGCACAGGTTGCATTTGTGCACTGTTCAATGTCTTTTGGCTGTGCTGCCATGCCATCCTCATCCTGCGCTACCATGCTGACAAAGAACGAATCAGCAAGCTCCGTTTCCTCCACTGTGTGGACTCGATCACTGCCACTCTGTTTCCCTTTTGAAAAGCATTGCTTGGCAAAGTGATTCTTTCCTTTACATTTGCTACACGTTTTGCCAAATGCAGGGCACTGTTTAGGTGCATGCTGATTGCCACATCTTTTGCAGGAAAATGTCTCTGTGTCTTTTTGCGGTTTACTCTGTTTTTTCTGTCTTTGCATTTGCTTATGCACCTTAGCCACGTGCGCCGTTGCACTCTCCTGATCCTTCTGACCGCTGAATGTTTTTGCATGCTGCTTAGCAAGTTCGCTAACTTTAGCAGCTAACTTTAGTTCAGGCTCCCGTAGTAACCTCTCTCTCACTTTTTTGTCGATCACTCCGAACACTATTTGGTCACGAATCATTGAGTCTTTCAAGTTTCCGAAGTTACATGTTCTTGCTTTCAATTTCAAGTCCGTCACAAAAGCATCAAAACTTTCACCTTGCACTTGCATGCGGGATCGAAACGCATACCGCTCGAAGGTCTCGTTCTTCTTTGGTGAACAGTGTTCATCAAACTTTTCCACAACCTTGTCAAACTGTTCCTGGTGATCCCTTTCAGCAAATACGAACGTATTATATACCTCCACAGCCTGAGGTCCCGCGGCGGTGAGAAGCAGTGCTATTTTCCGCGCATCTGGCTTTGTGTCCAGGCCCAGTGCCTGCAGATACAGCTTAAATCGTTGCTTGAACGTTTGCCACTCGCAGTCCACATTTCCCGTCCAATTCAGAGGTTCAGGCGGCTTCACACTTTCCATCACATCTGTTGGACCACTCCTGGTACCATGTAATGTTTCTTAGGTTAATAAAGAAACTTGGGTTCGTCACTGAACATGTTTATTAACGAAGCTCGTCAGCAGGATACAGGAACACTGTGATAACTCTTATTCGTCTACTAACATTGGTGGAATACATTATATCTGCAGCCCTCTGGTGGCAGGGGGTAGAACTGCAACTCATTAACTTATCATTACACTGTGTGCTGATGGAGATGACAGTGGTGATGAGGATAGTCTAAATCTGTGCTGTGAAATGAGAGCATCACAAGTGCAGGGACACGTGTTAAAGAGGGTTAGAATGGTTTGTTTGGACTTCAATGAACAGTTATTTCATTGAATCTTATTTATTAATTACATGTTGCCTTTTTTGAACTCTATAAAAAACATCTGTCTCAGTATTTTTCATGAAATTGTTGAAACAGGACAAATGTCTGATAATGATGTCTGAGGTCTTCTGTCTACTTGTTGAAGTAGAAATATTTCTTTGGTTTCTGTTGATTTCAATGTGTTTCCACAAATAATGTCTGATCATTGATATCAATGTCTTTATTTTGATTTATGTGAGACATTTTATATAAGAAACTGAATGAACAACACCTTTTTATAAATAATGTATTTTTATGTTTTCAAACCTGAACACATCTGATTGGATTATAAATGGACTTTTATCAACATCATTTATTCTTTATTCAGATTGGGGGGCTGCAGGTTGTCAGAGATCAGCTGTGCTTCTCTGGCCTCAGCTCTAAAGTCCAACCCCTCCCATCTGACATTGGTGTTTGCAGAAGTTAGGACCACAAAGGAGGCAGCGAATTTCAATGTCAGCCCTTTGCCTATGAAAGTGACTGGTTAATCAATCTATCTCCAGTAATGAACGGACCCAGACACAAAGTAAGAGAACTGAACTAACTCATTTATTTGACTCTAATATTATCCCATACATTTGAATCCTTTAATGTGTTATTTGTGCACATGTTCAGTATTTCATGCTCATACTGTGACAGCTGTTGTTCTTGTTGTGCTGGGTGCATTAAGTGTTGCATCTTTGTAGCTTCTGAATTTTATCTCACAAATCCTCATAGATTGGAAAGAGTATGGATTTGTGTCTGATTGTAATTATTGGAAAAATAAATGAATTGTGAATAGAGAAAAGAGTACGCCGGGGTGAAGGCGGGCGGGTGTAGACGATCCTACACCGGGAAAATCACAGATCAGTCAAAGTGCGCCCCCTTGTGGCTGGCTATAGTGGCTACAGGTCATAAGTCCCCGCACCTTCATAAAAGCGACACTAAAAACTCAAAGTACTCTTCAAATAAGTTTCTCAAAACGTGTTTGTTTCATCTAGGTAGTTATTATCACGATAATCCATGTCCAAGAGTCCATTTTCCCGATAAGATGGGTTTTATTCGTGCACTATAAACCGCTCTGACCTCCTCAACTTTATTTTGGTACTTAGCATTTACTTAGCCTATTAGCTAAATATTTAGTTTCACCCGAAACATTTAGCTTTAACATTAAGATTTATATTTATATTTAAACATTAGATTTAACATTTAGATTTAGATTTAACAATTAGATTAACATTATATTTATATTATATTTAACATTTAGATTGAACATTTAAATTTAGATTTAACATTTAGATTTACAGTTAAATTTTACATTTAAATTGGATTTAAATATTAAAATATCTCTAGGTGACAAATATGTTCTAAATGTGCAAAAAAGACTCAAAATGTCAAACCAGTTTTTTAAACATTGCTTTTAGTTAAATGTGACAAAATGTTGCTGTTATTTTCAGCGTGAGACGCTTTACAAACGGCACCCCATAGAGCTTTAGCTCTAATTTCAACAAAACTGATTATTATGATGATTTTTTAAAAATGACTGTTGTATTATTAAAAAAATCAATAGTATCATCAACAAAAATGTGAACTGATTTAAAATAACTGAAATGTAACAAACTTATTGTGACAGAAAGAGAAATCATTTGTGACATCTTCCTCCTTAGTGTCTGTGACAGCTTCAGTCACCTGGAAAAGCTGTAATCTGATCTAAGAGAACGAACAACTTTTAAAGCTCCTCATTATCAACAGCGCCAGCAGTTGTGTATTTAGAGCTTCAGAAATGACTTTGATCAGAGGATTTATCAAAGTTTCATGTGATCTAAATAAAAAACATGTTGGTGTTTGCAGAGTTCAGGACCACAAAGAGACGCGAAGTCTCCCAATGTTCAGCTATTTGCCTATGACGAGTGACTGGTCCAAAGTTCTTCCTCCTCTAGCCTCCAGTGGTGAACCTGGACCCTCAGACACAAAGTAAGAGACTAGACTAACTCATTTAATTCACTGATTTTCAGTTACCCTCTGCTGATGTCATGTTTTGTAATAAACAATATTACATAATGTAAAATGTTTTTTTAAATAGAATAGATATTTTAATTGATCCCTTGAAGGGAAATCTTTTTTACACTTATTGTTTTGTCTGCATTTTATCCAAAATACAACACACACCACAAATGCTCATAGACATGCAATGTAAGCGATGTAGAGGATGGGCAGCCACACAAGAGCAGTTAGAGGGTTTTGTACTTGTGTCAGGGTACATCAGCATGCCCAGGAGAGAACTGGCACCTCTCCAGCGAGAGGTCCACCTTTAACTTTGGTCCATGGACCATGCAACTTTCAAAGCTCCTCATTATCACAGCAGCAGCAGTTTGTTATTTAGACTCAGAAATGACTTTGATCAGAGGATTATCAAAGATTCAATGTGATCTGAATAAAAACATGTTGGTGTTTGCAGACTCCAGGACCACAAAGAGACAGTGAAGTCTCCAGTGTCCAGCTATTTGCCTATGAAGAGTCACTTGTTTCAATATCATCCTTCATATTCAGTAAATGACTTGGACTCTCAGCACAAAGTAAGAGAACTGATCTAACTCATTTATTTGACTCTAAATTTCATCCCATACATTTGAATCCTTTATGTTTATTTGTTGCACATGTTCAGTATTTCATGCATCAACTGTGACAGCTGTTGTTCTTGTTTGTGCTGTGGTGCATTCAAGTGTTGTTCATCATTTGTAGCTTCTGAATTTTATCTCACAAATCCATAATTTAGAATTCTGGAAAGAGTTATTGGATTTTGTGCTGATTGTAATTATTGGAAAAATAAATTATTGTGACTAGAGAAAAGACATTTAAAGCAGGCAGATAATCATTCATTGTTCATTTTATTATTAGAAACTATTTTCTGTGTATGTTGAACTGAATTATTGACTGCAGACAAATTTCACCCTTTAGCATGTTCACCTTACTGCTGTGAACTAAAAGACTGGAGAACTCGAGCAGTTCACTGAGTTTTAGTGATTGAACTCTGTCTGTATTTTCATGTTAATTAGTACAAATGTACCAACTTCTTTTGAACAAACTTCTCAGATTTTATTAATAAATTATTCAGTTACCACGCTCATACATAATATAAATCTTCTCCTTGTATGGAAACATGCACTGTCATCTACATTCTGTGATTTAAAACAGGCTGATTTCCTGCAGACATCAGCCTAATTCAAAACTCTGACACAACAAAAATTAACATGAACAACAACAAAAAAAAACTGTTGAGTGAACGTTGAGTTCTGAGTATTGAGTCACGAAGAATCAACCGTCTCCAAAAATGTGAACTGATTTAAAATAAGTAAAATGTAACAAACTTATTGTGACAGAAAGAGAAATCATTTGTGACATCTTCCTCTTAGTGTCTGTGACAGCTGTCAGTCACCTGGAAAAGCTGTAATCTGATCTAAGAGGACGAATACAAACTTTGAAAGCTCCTCATTATCAACAGCAGCAGCAGTTTGTGTATTTAGAGCTTCAGAAATGACTTTGATCAGAGGATTTATCAAAGATTCATGTGATCTGAATAAAAACATGTTGGTGTTTGCAGAGTTCAGTCCAACAGACAGAGAGCAGAGTCTCCAGGATCCAGCTATCTGTCTAGGAAGCGTTCCCGGTACAAAGAACCTCTTCCAGGCTTCAGTGATGAACCTGGACCCTCAGAGACAAAGTAAGAGAACTGATACTAACTCATTTAATTCACTGATTTTCAGTTACCTCTGCTGATGTCATGTTTTGTATATAAACAATATTTACATAATGTAAAATGTTTTTTTAATAGAATAGATATTTTATTGATCCCTTGAAGGGAAATTCTTTTTTAACTTATTGTTTGTCCATGCATTTTATCCAAAATACACACACACACACAAATGGCTCATAGACATGCAAATGTAAGCGATGGTAGAGTGATGGGCAGCCACACAGAGCAGTTAGAGGGTTTTGTATCTTGTTCAGGGGTACATCAGCAGTGCCCAGGAGATGAACTGGCACCTCTCCAGCGAGGAGTCCACCATTCATACTTTGGTCCAGGGACCATGCAAACTTTTAAAGCTCCTCATTATCAACAGCAGCAGCAGTTTGTGTATTTAGAGCTTCATAAATGACTTTGATCAGAGAGTATCAAAGATTCATGTGATCTGAATAAAACATGTTGGTGTTGCAGACTTCAGTCCACAGACAGAGAAGTCTCAAAAGTCCAGGCTTCTGTCTATGAAGCATAACCGGTCCAAAAGTCTTCATCCTCCAGACTTCAGTGATGAACCTGGACCCTCAGACACAAAGTAAGAGATTGATACTAACTAAAAAATCAACAGTATCATCAACAAAAATGTGAACTGATTTAAAATAAGTAAAATGTAACAAACTTATTGTGACAGAAAGAGAAATCATTTGTGACATCTTCCTCTTAGTGTCTGTGACAGCTGTCAGTCACCTGGAAAAGCTGTAATCTGATCTAAGAGGACGAATACAAACTTTTAAAGCTCCTCATTATCAACAGCAGCAGCACTTTGTGTATTTAGAGCTTCAGAAATGACTTTGATCAGAGGATTTATCAAAGATTCATGTGATCTGAATAAAAACATGTTGGTGTTTGCAGAGTTCAGGACCACGAAGAGACAGCGAAGTCTCCAATGTCCAGCTATTTGTCTATGAAGAGTGACTGGTCAGATTATCATCCTCTAAACTTCAGAAAACATTCATGTCACTTTGCACATTTGATCCAGTTCTAAAGATGATTGAGGATGAAGCTCACAGTCAGTCAGCTGTGTGCTGATGGAGATGACAGTGGTGATGAGGATAGTCTAAATCTGTGCTGTGAAATGAGAGCATCACAAGTGCAGGAACACGTGTTAAAGAGGGTTAGAAAGGTTGAAACAGCAGAAATGTAGAAAAAAAGCCGATTAGGACATAGTAATGTTGAGCTGCACATTTCAAACCTGAACACATCTGATTGGATTATAAATGGATTTTGATCAACATCATTTATTCTTTATTCAGTTTGAGGCGCGGCAGGTTGTCAGAGATCAGCTGTGCTTCTCTGGCCTCAGCTCTGAAGTCCAACCCCTCCCATCTGACAGAGCTGGAGCTGAGCTTCAACTACCTGCAGGATTCAGCAGTGAAGCCTCTGTCTGATCTTGTGGAGAGTCCACACTGCAGTCTGCAGACTCTGAGGTCAGTAGAGAGTTGCAGTCAGTCCATGTTGGTCTCAGCAGTATTGTACTAAACACAGTTAGTATCAAAGCACAGATCCAGTATTTCCTGTAAACCTCCGACCTTCTCAGCGGCTGCTTTCCTCAGTGAAGCTGTGAGAGGAGAACGGTGACAGGCTTCAGGATTCGACAGAAAGACAGAGAGAGAGAGAACAGTCAGCCAATCAGATGAGCCAGAAGCTCGTTGTGATCATGTGTTTTTGGTTGATGTGAAGACGACTGTTGTTGTTGTGTTCATGTCTACAGGAAATAAAGCTGATTCCAGCTGACAGCATCACAAGATGTACAGAGACAGTGGTCCTCATTCATCAGATCTGATCTCAAAGTGTTTGTTCTCTCATTCCAACACTAAAGAACTGATCAGTTTATCTTTGTCACAGCTCTCAGATCAGTCTGACTGACGCCTGCAAAGAAGCATCATTACATTTAGTGAGCATGTGGTCTTTGTACAGAGCAGAACCTCTGCTGAAGTCCAGTACCCACAGCTTCAGTCTTTGTCTGAACATGTAGGACCTTTAACATCATATATTTATCTGTCCATGTGTCTTTAGTTTAGTCCAAATGTTTTTAGAACAGACTCCATATTTACATGTTTGATGCGTTCAGGGACTGTCAGCACTTTATTTCCACTGTGTACTTGAGTGAAATGTGCAGAGTCAACAGACTTGATGCAGGTCTGTGAGCTTCAGTCCAACACGTTAACATGAGAGCTGACAGGAAGCTGGCTACGCTACACAGCCTCTTTCCATGAACCTGTTCTATATCACTTGCATGCTGCTTTGTTTTATTTGTTTCAGTGTAATTGAGTATGAAATACTTCTTAGAAAACTTTGGAATCTTGACCTTCCAAAAAAAGTGTCCAAACATTGCCTCCTAATTGTTCCACAATTTCTCCTTCTTCCTTCAGGATATTCCCACAAACAATAGTGATGAAGAAACACTCTGCAGCAGATGTTACAGCAGGAGTCACACGAGCAACCAGCTTACCTGACAAACTTTCCAAAAATCAAGAAGATCAAACTTCCATCTCAAATAAACAGGCAACAGCAGATGAGGAGTTATCTTCCTCCCTCTGCAGTTATTCTGGCCCATGGGATGAATCATCTGACAGCCCTGTTAGAGGATTTCTCTGTGCTGATGATGGTGGGTCCAGCTTTAATAAATCAAGTTGCTCTCAGTCCATAGTCCCAAGTGTTACTGGCCCTCCACGTCCACAAGGCATGCCTGCGGTCCTCCAGGACTCAGCTGTAAACTACTCAGTAACAAACACCCAGCCAACTCTTTCTCACCTCCAAACCATCTCCTCAGATCTTGGTTCAAGTAGAAGAGACTTGAGCTGTTTGCCTCGTTCTCACAGCGTTCCCTCACTGAGTCCATCAAACTCTACAAAGAGTGAGACCTTCACACGAGCAAACAGCTTACCTGACATGCTGCTAAAAAACAGCTTTGAGGAGTTCACACCTGATATCGATGAAGACGATGAAAGCTACAGGTTCCAGTGCTCCTGCCCAGGCCTGTACCAGTGCAGTGTTACAGGCCTGGTGTTCCACATGGAGGGAGAAGGGGACGTGGATTACAGGACTGTCCCTTGGAACAGGAGACGACTGGCCCAGCATCACAAGAAGCCTGCAGGACCCCTGTTTGACATCAAATGTGTGCAGCAGTCTATGCGTCAGCTTCACCTCCCACACTGTGAGATCCGCTCCACAGGTGGATGTGACTTCCTGTCAGTTGCTCATGTGAATGATGAGGCCATCGAGTTTATCACCCCTCATAAGATAACAGAGACTCATGTGGTTATAAACATCACAGGGTTTTCTGGTTTCGGTAATGTCAAGGATGAAGACTCACCACCTGTCCCGGTCCGAGCGCTGGTTCTGCTCTTCTACAGGCCCCCGGTTGATCCTGATCCTGACTCACTCCTCAATGTGTTGTTGCTACCAGACCAGATCAAAGTCAGGAATGTGAAGCGCATCAGGAAGAAGGATGTTGGAGAAGAGACCTACATAGAGGCATCCCCACAGTGTAAACTGCACCCAGAGCAGAAATACACACTGTCCACTTGTCCTGAAGATGACTCAGTTCTAGTTCAACCAAAAGAAGCCGAATTTGACTGTGACAACTACGACAACTTCTTCTCATTATTCCAGGTGTATTTAGAAAAACCCATGAAACACATTAAGCTGCTTCTGAGAGACACCAACAAAGTCACTGTCTGGGAAAGACGAGTTTGTCTTCGGTCCACTGGAGGAAAAAGGTCCTGTGTGCAGGGCAGTTCAGATGACAGCCTGTTGGACATACGGAGCAGCTTCATCGACAGGATATCAGGACCTGTTCTCCAAAGTCTGGTGGACAAAATGTTTGAGAAAAAGGTGATGACTGATTCTGAGAGGGAGTCAGCGGATGAGATCCAGAACAAAAGAGACAAAGCTCGTTTTGTTTTCGACACAGTGAGGAATAAAGGTGAAGCTGCCAGCTCAGAGATGATTGACTTTCTCTGCGAGGTCGACCCCTTCCTGTCTGAACATCTCGGGTTGATGTGAATCTCAATGAACAGGTGATGGATGTATTTAGAAAATGTATTTGTAAATATTTGAATTGTATCTCACCAAACGTTAGATGTACTGATGTAAATAGATATAAATCATAAGAGCTTAATAGTGCAGATGGTTAGTTAAACTGTGTTTCCTGTTGACGTGTGAACTGTCGTTCATGTTCTTCGGGGAATCACCCTGATCTCAAGATTGAACATGATCTCAAGAAAATAGTTGAGCAATGACAATCAGTGTCCTTTTTGCAGACAGTGGACAGGATGATAAAATAACAGCAGAAAGAATAACTGTGCATGTATCAGAGCAGATGGGATTGGATGTCATTACTCTGTATAAAGATAAAGACTAGACCATGAACTCAGTTTAAAATGTTGAACAGGTTGATTCTAAAGTTTTAGAGAGAGAAAGTCTTGACTTCTTCATCAGCAGCATTTAACCAGAGATTCATTTAATTTCACATCATGTGTTTGAAATCAGTGCATGGATTTTGTCCTATAAGCCTTCTTATTCTCTTTACATGTACAAGAGCGCCCCCTGTCTCACCTTGTTAATCTTGTAAACTGCAGTGATATGAACATTTACCAATAAAACCCAGATGTGTTGTAAACCTGTAGTGTCTCTATGGTTTCTGGTCATACCACCACACAGATCCTGTCAGACTCTGTGATTCAAATACTCAAATACTCAAAGATTTCTCAAGGCTTCACCTGCACAAACACAGAGTTTATGAACCAAACTTGTGTATCCAGGTACAGAATGAACACTGGCAGCCTCGACCAAACAGTAAACTGTATCATGAAACTAGAGAAATATCTGTGAAATGTACTGGACATGTTGATGAACATGTTACTGAGGTGCTAAGAAGCCTTCATACAGTATATCCTGCACTCCTTTAATTTAAAGTAACAAATACACATGTCAGATACACATGGAGAAGTAAAAATGATAGTAGCAGTACAAATATAACCCAAATACTCACATACCTCCAACTACTGCAGTACTTACAGTTAAGTTTAAAATGATTACCCCCAGATGAACTATGTTTGTGTCATTCATAAAACTTTACATAGTAAAACATTCATCAGTGTTAAGGCCCCTGTTTGCTACTTTTTAATGTCAAATACATCTTCAGGTTTGCTTCATACTGAATGTAAAGAAAACTGAGGTGGTCAAAATAATTATCCCACAAGTGATTTTATTGATTTATTTATTTATTTAGCTTTGAACTTTATTTCAGAGTTTGCAATGAACAGGGCGAGTGGCACTAGTGAGTACTATAACTGGTGAAATATCACCGTCTATTGGACATTTAATGTGCATGTTCCTAAGACACTGACTAGTCAAGGAAAAGAAGCATAGATAGATAGATAGATAGATAGATAGATAGATAGATAGATAGATAGATAGATAGATAGATAGATAGATAGATAGATAGATAGATAGATTTGTAAACATGTTTATATCTGCTGTAAAATTGGACATTTTAACATGGGGACTTATGGACTCATTTCTGGAGCCAGCATCAAAGAGTTACAGTCTTTTAGCATTTGGATTCATTTCCCAGCAACAGAGGTTTGCGCTTGGTCTAGGGTAGAGTACGGTGGCCGGGAACCCTCAATGCTACAAATAAAAAGAAACAGCGCTGCAAATAAAAGTAACGCTGCAAACAAAAAAGAAACGCCGCTGCAAACAAAAAAGAAACGCCGCTGCAAACAAAAAAGAAACGCCGCTGCAAATAAGAGAAACATCGCTGCAAATAAAAGAAACTTCACAACGGAAGTGAATTACCGGGTGCAAATAAAAGAAACTTCACAACGGAAGTGAATTACCGGGGACTATTATTGTCGGTGCACCTGTAGTTTTTTGCGCTGTTTCTTTTTGTTTGCAGCGTTTCTTTTATTTGCAGCATTGAGGGTTCCCGGCCACCGTAGTAGAGGGTGTGAGAGTGTCAGAGGGGGCTCAGTTGGAGTTTTGAGGGAAAACTTGTGTATTACTGTATTTCACTGTATGTATCTTTTATTTCCAATGGTCCTGAATGCAGCATGAAGACAGTGTCGAGCCGTCAGCCAATGGCTGTGCAGCAGGGGCGGGGCTTAATGAACCTGTCGACCCTTGCCCTTGCTGGCTGCAGCCGGCCACAGTGTCTCGTTCATTTCGCGCGTGTTTTTCAGCCTCCGCGTGCATGTTCTGCACAAACTGAAGCTGTTCATCATTCAGCTGCTAAACCTCCACCTCTGCTCTCACCCCGAGCTGCTGTCAGCAGCTGGAGGACGAAGTGACAGACAATGAAAGAGACAATATTTCACACGCCCCATGAAACGAACTAAATATACAGGCAGCTATAAATAGATTTTGGACTTAATTTCAGCCGGTATAATCTTTCTATTCAGCGGTTTTTTTTTAAAATGACAACTGACATGCGTCACCCACACTGGTGGAGAATGAAATATAAAGTGTGGTCTTTAATAATTTAGCTGTCAAACGACCTATTTGTGTTTTTATTCTGCTGACATATGAGAGAACAAAGGGAACCTGTCCACATGTCCCCCCCACCTTCCCCCAGCACAGCTCAAAATCTCATTGGCTAGTAGTGGTGTGTCGTTCGTGAACGTATCGTTTAATTTGAACTAATCTTTTATATGACTTGGGAGTGATGAGTAGTCTCAGTGAGTTCATTTTCATGCAGTACGTTCCCTTGCCACGTGGCTGCAGCTGCAGAAGCTCAGTCAGGACAGGAAACAGAAATGGTTCTTCACATAGTTCACGACTCAACGACGTGTCCTCAAGTCATTAATTTGTCAGGTGACAGGCAACTCAGCCACAGGCTGATACAGATAAGGTCTTTCGTTCATTTGTCACGTTTACATCGCCCAAAAGAGGGCTACAGTGCTGCACTAGTGAATGAACAAAGTGAACGAAATGACTCAAAAAAAAGATTGGTTCAATTTACCGTCCGAGAATAAGTGATCTTGGGTAAATTCACTTGGGTATGTAGATTAGATGTATATGTATGCATGTATGTGTATGTGTATTTATGTATGTGAAATTATGTATATGTATATAGAAATGTATGTACAGAAGTAAAGACTAATAATAATATAATAAGCAGGGGAGAAGGGGTAAAAATATGTAAGTATACACTTCCTTCTACTCCTTTTTGAACATGTATGATTTAATTTGTACTGGTTAAGAGAAATTAACAATTCAGTTGCTGCGTGTACAGCAGGGATGTCCAAAGTATGGCCTGGGGGCCAATCATGGTCAGATTGTCAGATTTCATGCAGCCCGAAGCTTCATTTTTATAATATATTATGTATGGCCTGCTAGGATTGTCAGACACTGCATGGCTGGAAGATTTGTCTTTTTTGGTTGACATAACGAAGCTTTTGAACCTTTAAGGACATAACTGCTGCTGTCATATATCCGTAGATGTGGCACAAAATATGACTTTTCTGAATGATTTTGTTAAAGTTAAAAGCAAGAGTGATACATTTTGAACTTAAATATTAATAGACTTTGCATTACTCATAGTAAGTCATGTTAAGAAAGAACATGAGGTTAAGATTTGTATTAACTTCATGCAAGTTTATCGTATTCCATACAATTCATTCTTTGTTATCTGACTCCAGATGTAAAAGAAAGGAAGAACTGGTTTTTAGATTTGTTACGGCTGATTGGCTTAAATTTGGTGACATTGTCATTAAAATAAATAAATAAATAAATAAATTTTCATAGCCGCCTTTCTGTCATCCAAGGACACCTTACAATAAATACAAGTAGACAGCAAATAACTAAACAAACAAAAAGAACCATAAAAGCATACCAAATTACAAGAATACAACATTAAAAACAGGTGATGGATGGTTTTGAATGTGAGCAGAAGGATTTTATAGTTGATGCAGGATTTGACTGGGAACCAGTTATAATTGTGACAATATGAACAAAACTGTTACAGACCAGTGCATTTGTATGTAACTTTTATCTGTACTTTTTTTATTTTTTTAAATGTCAGTATTAAAAATGGGCAAGTCCATAGGGACTTGGCTTAGGAACCGGAGGGTGGCCGGTTCAAGTCCAGTATGGACCAAAAATACGGAAGTTGGACTGGTAGCTGGAGAGGTGGCAGCTCACCCCCTGGGCACTGCCGAGATGCCCCTGAGCAAGGCACCGATTCCCCCCAACTGCTGGCAGGGCGCTCCTCAGGGGGCTGCCCATCACTCCACCATCTCTCTCCACATTGCATATCTATGAGCCATTGTACTGCATGTGTGTGTGTTCTGGGTTAAAAATGCATGTAAATAAAATAGAGTGGAAAAAAGAAGTATCTCTTCTTCTTCTTCGTATTGGCCCTCGGACATCCCTGCTGCAGGTTAGGTTTGACCAGTTTTCGTTTTCTTCTTTCATTGTCATTTATTTTCCTTTTTCTTTTTTGTCTTCATTTATTTATTTGCTGGCTTTTACAAAAATCTCAATCAATCCGATTCACTGAAAACACTCGAACTTCCCATCGCTATAACGGCTAGCGCCAGTAATACAACCCCGTCGACCAATCGCATGGCCCCACACTGAGGAGACCTAACGTCCGCTGCTGTGATTGGTCCAAGCCGTTTGGCGCCTCTTGAATCTGCTGCTGCGGCCGCGGTGGGCGGTGCGCGAGGACGAGCAGCCGTTTGAACCGAGGCGGAAACATTGACACCGGACGACTTGTTTAACGGGCTAACGGCTGGAACCCAACGGTTGAAACGGCGCCGTTCCCCCGCCCGTATCACACGGTGTGTTTTTGTTCCGAAGACAGAGCCCGGCTTCCCTTTGTTCTGTTGGCCGACTCCGGGTGCGTGAAGCCGGCGTCGAGCGAAGTGACTCGCTCCCTCCTCCGGAGCTAACTAGCGAGCTAGCCGCGGAGCTAACGCTACAGCTAGCCGGCTAACCCCCCTCCACCCCCTCCCTCCCCCGGACACAAAGGACGAGTTCGGGCCGGTGTTCGTCTCCTCGCCCCCGGTGAATGAGGACTGACCCTCCGGTGCAGGTGAGAGGAGCTGCCGGTGCTGTCTTTTAATTATCACTTTTGTCGCTGTGTGTGTGTGTGTGTGTGTGTGTGTGTGTGTGTGTGTGTGTCTCGATGCCTCACAATCTTTGTTAACTAACCCAACTGTTAGCTCGTGCCGTGTCGTGCCAAACTGAAACCGAACCGAGCCAACTTTTTTTTCTCAGCGTGGTTGTTCTGGGCGGGGAAACATTTGACATGTTGATCCGAGGTGAAGCGGCTTGTCTGCGGGGAGAGAGACAGTATTAAGCCGGGCAGGGGGGTATAAACTTGGCACGGCATCGGCAAGCGAGCTATCCTCATTAGCTCAGAGCTGGCTCGACCCGGTGTCCGGTGCTGCCCCTCCACACTGTCTGACCCTCCACACTCTCTGCTGACCCTCCACACTCTCTGCTTCCCCTCCACACTGTCTGCTGCCCCTCCACACTGTCTGTCTGCTGCCCCTCCACACTGTCTGTCTGCTGCCCCTCCACACTGTCTGTCTGTCTGCTGCCCCTCCACACTGTCTGACCCTCCACACTGTCTGACCCTCCACACTGTCTGACCCTCCACACTGTCTTCATGTTTACCTGTTTTCTGGAGGCTGAGAGCGCTTATTAAACTTTAATAAAAAAAGTGATTGACAGATCAGAAATATTAATAATCACATTGTCTCATTGTTGGCTGATAGAAGAGATACTTTTATTATTTATTATTCACCCCTCACAGTCAGTTTTACATGCATTTAAAACACTAAAACACACACGTGTTTATGTAAACATGGTGCACATGTGGAGTGATGGGCAGCCACCCACATGTAGGGGGGCGGTGCCTTGCTCAAGGTGAACTGGCACCTCTCCACCTTCCATACTGGGCTTGAACCGGCCACCCTCCAAAAAGTAAAGAAAGTAAAAGCTCAGCTCTGTTTCTTTTAGTTTGATTCTGTGGGTCCACTTAAAACCTTCCAACATCTCGTGAAGTGGAAGAAGATTAAGAAGAAGAAGATAACTGAGTAACTTTTGGTTACGACCAAATAAAACACGTCTGCGTGTGATCTCAGCTCATTAATTGGGCAAAGTGTGTCACACCACTGCAGCCTGACACATGGCTTATCCGCCACGTCTCTATGACAACCGTCTGACATGTCTGATCAAAAGTGTGACATTTCAGTCAGGCTGGTAGGCGGCGACGACTCACGGCGACTACCACCGGCTTGGCAAACGGACGTCAGGCGACTCGTTGTGTCAATAAGATGTCGTGTGCGTGACGCCCGAGTCGTGAAAGAACAGAAAAGGTGAACACATGGACTTCCTGTTCAACAGGGGACAGGAAAATCCCGTCGCCTGCATCTGAGCCACACGTGAACAAACAGAAGTCACTGCGAGTCTTTAAAAGTAGAAAAACAAACCAATGACAGCCGAGGTCGTCTTCTGATCGAGGATCGGGAGCCTCCACGACGCTTCCAAGGTTGAGCTGAGAAGTTGATTTCTGAACTCGATCATCAACGATGATTAACAGACCTTCATTTGTCTTACCTAACCAGACCTGTCATGTGTTTTCTTCAGTGTGGCAGCTCGAGAGCATTTTGTATTTTTGCTCCATGTGGTCGAGATGTTTTCCCACAGTCCAGCCAAAGAGTGACTGTATGAAATGTGAAGACATTCGGCGTGTAGTCACCTTCTTCTTCTTCTTCCTCCTGTCGGGCTGCAGGTTGATCATGGTGCTGACAGGGAAGCGCTCGGAGAAGGGTCCCGCCTGCTGGAAGAGGAGGGTGAAGTCTGAGTACATGAGGCTGCGGCAGCTCAAACGCTTCAGGCGGGCCGATGAGGTCAAGGTTAGTCCACACACACACACACACAGACCTTCACAATGAGCAGGTCTTCACCGAAGTCAGCTGAAGGACACGGTCGAGGAAAAACACACACGTACAAATGATAAAATAGAAGTTATCACCAGCGACAGTACTGCTACCCCTCCTGATAATCAGTAGGGGTCATCAGCGAATCATGAATTTAATATTTTAGATGTTTAGGACTTGAAATCTGGATGATGTCAGCAAGTCTACAAGCTGTCCACAGATACTAGAACTCACCTCCAGTTCTCTTGATCACATCTCTTCAAGCTCCGTCTCATCCAGGCTCGATTTTTCTTCACTGTTGCGCCACGTTAGTCTCTGTTTTGTTGACATCAGGCGAGGTGGTGCGCCGCTCCGTCTGGTACGACGACATCTTAATGTCCTGCTGTGTCTGATGCGCCGTTATTCTCAAATCTTCAGTTTGACGTTAGAGGGAAAACATAAAAAACAGTCTCCACCATCAGCTCCATTCTTTTAACTTTCCACTGTGTTTATATTCTGACCGTTTAAAGGACTTTTTGTTGACGTTCAAAGTTCATTCTTGACCTCGACTTACAGTCAGACTGGCCTCTATCAAACTCAGCTAACGTGGCAATAAAATCCACACACTGTTCTCTTACTACAAGTTTTTAATCATGTGAAGTAGCGACAGGAAATATCAAGTTTGCATGCCCACGTTGCTTGCACTCTCATTTCCTCTTTGCGTCTGCAAGGTGTGGTGTCTGAACGGAGCTTGTATGAAGGTGCGTGAGGTGGTTTGAAGTCGTGGAGAAGAGGAGGGTCGCCTGTTAACGTGAATAATCACACGGTGGCAGTGAAGCTTTACAGTGTTGTGTTGCTGTTCTGCGGTTTATTTTAACGTCTCGTAACTCTTCCAGAGCATGTTCAACACCAACCGTCAGAAAATCATGGAGCGAACTGACATCTTGAACCAGGAGTGGAAGACCAGGCGAATCCAGCCAGTTCACATCATGACGTCCGTCGGCTCCTTGAGAGGCACCCGAGAGGTCAGCAGCTTCATGGTGGTTCAGCGGCACACCGACATGTAGGAAACGTCTCTGTGTGTGAAGCTGTACATGAAGTCTGACTGTTCATTTCTCTCTGCTGGTGTGTGTGCAGTGCACAGTGGACAGCGGCTTCTCCGAGTTCCCCAGGCAGGTCATCCCCCTGAAGACTCTCAACGCCGTGGCCTCGGTCCCCGTCATGTACTCGTGGTCGCCGCTGCAGCAGAACTTCATGGTGTGTGTGTCAACGTGTAACAGCTGCATGTAAAATGTTCTTTATCACAGCTGTGTGTGTGTGTAATGGTTTGCATTTTGTGCCTCAGGTGGAGGACGAGACGGTGCTCCATAACATCCCCTACATGGGAGACGAGATCCTGGACCAGGACGGTACTTTCATCGAAGAGCTCATCAAGAACTATGACGGCAAAGTCCACGGAGACAGAGGTGAGCGTCACATGCTGAATCTTAACCATCATGTTTTCAAATATATATCTATACGCCTTGAACACGATCAAAACAATATTTAAATACTTTTACAGAGTGCGGCTTCATCAACGATGAGATATTCGTGGAGCTTGTCAGCGCTCTGTCACAGTACAGCGACAACGAGGATGACGAGGAGGAGGAAGAACAGGACTTCAAGGTGGACAAGATGGAGCTGTGCGACAGCAAGGAGCATCCCGAAGACGCCCGCAAGGACGGACTCATCAACAACGAGAGTAAGTCCACGACCCAGACGCCGAGATCGTCGTACACTCTATGGCTGCAGCTGCAGATGTTTTCTGCTGCGTTTCTACAAACTCTTTGTCACAAACCTACATTAGATTTTCAGCTCCAGTTATTTAGTTTTAGAGCCGGTGGTCAGCTAACCAGCTTCTGTCAGACTTCATCAGGTTTAAAAAGACAAAACTGACACATTGCTCTAAATTTGATGAAACACGAGGGGATACAAATGTGACGTAGTCTTTCACGAGATGTTGCAGCATCTGAGACCAAAACAAAGAGTTCCTTCCAACAATCAACAGCGTTAGTTTGGTCTCTGACGGGCTCAGATTGATCTTACAAACAGTCTCTTACTGCAACCCTGAAACTCCAAGTCCGTCCTGTACGTGACTTCAAACCACCGGGAGCGTTTCAGAAGCGTTTATCCTTCCAGACTTTGTTCACTTGTTCAGGTTTGGTCATTTTCCTGGTTTCTGTTCTTCTACATGTGGAAATACGCTACGTACTTCATTTGCTTCGATTTGGCTGTTTTTGCTGACAAAACATCGACTAGAATGGCCGAGGATGCCATCAGTCCTTTATCTTCACATATCAAATAGTTCTTGTGCTTCTTCTTCTCGTGTCCTGATGGAAAGTTTGTGTTTGTTTGTCTGTGTCGTCTCCAGGCCGGACCAGTAATGACAGCACCAAGAAGTTTCCCTCTGACAAGATCTTTGAAGCCATCTCCTCCATGTTTCCTGACAAGGGCTCCACCGAGGAACTCAAAGAGAAGTCAGTGTGTTTGTTTGTTGGAGTGTGTGTGAGAGTGTCTATAGATACAGAGAAGGTCGTTCATTGGAGGAGGTAACACATGTCTGAGTGTGCAAAGATCATTGAACTGAAGTGTTTTCACGTCTCGAAGCCTCTCCGGTATTTCATGAGACTGACTTTGATATGGAATAAAAGATAAAAACTGATTTAATGTCGTTACTTTAAAAACATGTTTTGGAGTTTGGTGGAGGAAGTTTGTTGATGCTGAATCTCCTGTCTGACTCCCACAGCTCCATTGTTAGCGGAGTTAGGAGCAGCTGTTTCCTCTGTACATGGAAGCAGGTCTGTTTACTGCAATGTCAATAAAATGTCCTGTGTGTGTGTGTGTGTGTGTGTGTGTGTGTGTGTGTGTGTCAGGTACAAGGAGTTGACGGAGCAGCAGCTTCCCGGCGCGCTGCCCCCTGAGTGCACGCCGAACATCGACGGTCCGAACGCTCGCTCGGTGCAGCGCGAACAGAGCCTGCACTCCTTCCACACTCTGTTCTGCAGACGCTGCTTCAAATACGACTGCTTCCTGCACCGTTAGTACACACACACACACACACACACACACACACACACACACACACACACACACACCACAACAATAAAACGAGACATTTAATGAAATAAGAATGAAGAGAATTAATCTCTAAAAACCTGCTTCCATCTCGCGCCCCTTCCTTTAGCTTTCCATGCAACTCCAAACACCTACAAGCGCAAGAACTTGGAGAACCTGGTGGACAGTAAACCCTGCGGCATGGACTGCTACATGTACCTGGTCCAGGTGAGTAATATCTCCGATTAAACAAACACTCTGTGTTTGAGTATAAATCAGTTTGACTTCATGACCAGCAGGTCGTTCAGTGTGTCACTGTTGTGATTCCTCAGGATGGGATGGTGAGCGAGTACCCTGCAGGCGTTGTTGCAGAGCGAGCCAAGACGCCTTCCAAGCGCTCCGTGGGCCGTCGCCGCGGACGACTGCCGAACAGCAACAGCCGGCCCAGCACCCCGACCGTTTCCTCGGAAACCAAAGACACGGACAGCGACCGCGAGGGCAGCAAAGAAGACGAGCGAGACAACGACAAAGACGATGAAGACAAGAAGGACGACAACACCAGCAGCTCAGGTACAATCCCTCGCTCGTCACGTGAAGCAGCAGAGGAGATGAAACATTCATCCCTGTAGACCCAAATTTAGTTTTAGGTGTCCGTTAAGACCCTTAGATCTTCAGAAGGTTCTTCGTCCCTGGAGACACTTCCTGTCCTTAATGCAGCTTGTGTTCTGTTTGTGCAGAAGGCAACTCTCGGTGTCAGACTCCAGTGAAGATGAAGCTGACCGGCGAGGCGGAAGCGGTGGAGTGGAGCGGGGCTGAAGCCTCTCTGTTCAGGGTCCTCATTGGGACGTACTACGACAACTTCTGCGCCATTGCACGGCTCATCGGCACCAAGACCTGCAGACAGGTGAGCTGGCAAGTTTGAGCTCGACAACCGACTAAACATGCGTCAGTTGTCTAAAGTCTGCTGTGCTGTCCTGCAGGTTTACGAGTTCAGGGTCAAGGAGTCGAGCATCATCGCTCGAGCTCCTGCTGAAGACGAGGACACACCGCCTAGGAAGAAGAAGAGGAAACATAGATTGTGGGCCACTCACTGCAGGAAGATCCAGCTGAAGAAAGGTCAGAGGTCACTTCATGAACCGCCACCACAGATTGTTGGGCAGAAACTCGTGAACTAACGCTGAAACTCTCCTCCTCTCTTTCCAGATGGCTCATCCAATCACGTGTATAACTACCAGCCATGTGACCACCCCCGGCAGCCCTGCGACTCCTCGTGTCCTTGCGTCACCGCTCAAAACTTCTGCGAGAAGTTTTGTCAGTGCAGCTCTGAGTGTAAGAACAGACACACGCTCGTGACGGGTGCAGCTTGAATGTATCAGAAATGAAAAACTCACTTTGCTGTCCTCGCTTTGGATGCAGGTCAGAACCGTTTCCCGGGCTGTCGGTGCAAAGCTCAGTGCAACACCAAGCAGTGTCCCTGCTACCTGGCGGTGAGGGAGTGCGACCCCGATCTGTGCCTGACCTGCGGCGCTGCAGACCACTGGGACAGCAAGAACGTGTCCTGCAAGAACTGCTCCATTCAGAGAGGCGCCAAGAAGGTAACACGGTCAGCCAAACCGCCTCAGTCTGAAGTGTGAAGCTCTACTCTGACGTTTCTAAACCTGTCTTCTCTCAGCATCTGCTGCTGGCCCCGTCAGACGTGGCCGGTTGGGGCATCTTCATCAAAGAGCCGGTCCAGAAAAACGAGTTCATCTCCGAGTACTGTGGAGAGGTAGGGCTTCACTGCCGCTGTGTTTTCTGATGGGAAACGACGAACGTCGACTGGTGGGCTCGTACCAAACAAACGTGTTTTCCTACATCTGGAGAACAAGCAACAAATCCTCTGTGATTTATTCGTCTAGCTGTAATTGTGTAGACGGGAAAGCTTCAGAAGTCAAATAATCCCACGGTGAGATGTGGAGACAGGATTACACTCTGACATTTAAATATCTTTGTAGATCATCTCTCAGGATGAAGCAGATCGCAGAGGGAAAGTCTATGACAAATACATGTGCAGCTTCCTCTTCAACCTCAACAACGGTAAAAGGAACACACACACACACACACACACTCTCGATGAAATAAAACATTGATGACAGTTCGGTTACTCACAACTTTCTTTTCTTTACAGACTTTGTTGTTGACGCCACGAGGAAAGGCAACAAGATCCGCTTTGCCAACCATTCTGTCAACCCTAACTGCTATGCAAAAGGTGAGAAGATGTTGCCTCACGAGACACACACAGTCTGTACTGACACGCTGTCAGGAGGAGGTTTGACTCATGCTGATCTTCTCTGCAGTGATGATGGTGAACGGGGATCACAGGATAGGAATCTTTGCTAAGAGAGCCATCCAGACTGGAGAGGAACTCTTCTTTGACTACAGGTCGGTGTCAGCCACAGTTTGATCGATTTTTAAAAAAGAATCATCCAGGTCCCCAGCAGCAGCTGATATCACTGCCTAGTCCAGCAGCAGTCAGCCCAGCTCGGCGTCTGTCTTTCAGCCTTTTATTTCACCAAGCTCTCACCAACCACTAAAAGTCAGTCCCACATTTACTCTTGTCCGGCGGCTTCTTGCTCGCTCACTCTCTCCTTTTCTCTTCTTAGCTTCTGACTGCTGGGCCTGTGAACCTCTTCCTCTTCCAGCCCGGCTAACAAGCTGAGCTGGACTTTAAACAGAATCTGAAGCTCAGATTTAGCTCGTTTAGATTCGTCCCGAATCCTCGGAAATTATTTAATTTAGCAGCATGTTTTAAGTCGTTTCAGGCAACAGTATCTCCAAAGACTTGATAAAAATAACCTTGATCCTCGTGAAGCGCGCTGAAACCTCGTGAACTGTGTTTCTGCAGGTACAGCCAGGCCGACGCTCTGAAGTACGTCGGGATCGAGCGAGAGATGGAGATCGCCTGACTCGGACTTCTACCTCCTGTGGATCAATGACACAAAGGCCTTACACTCAAACACAAACACACCTTCACTTCAGGAAATCCTGGCGACTTGTCAAAATGCTAGAAAGCTTCAGGAAAACTGGGAATATTTGAAGCTGAATTTTGATGCTGTTTTTTCTTTTTTTCGCCACCTTGGGCTTTAAAAAAACAAAAAAAAATCTTTTCGTATCTGTCTTCATTTTTCTTCTTGTGATTTTTACTGTCAACAAATCCTCCTCTTCTGTCGAGGCGTGAGTCTCGGATTCCTTTAAAAAAAAAAAAAAAAAAAAATTTCCCTCACCTGAAGCTCCGAACTGAAATAAATGTTTTTACGGTGAGAGGAGACGAACCCACGACTCGCTTCAGGGACCAAAAATCCTCCACCAGCCGCTCTCACACAACACGACTCGGACTCTGGACTTTGTACCGTGTGCCACACGTGGGTCAGCTGTCATGTTGTGTGTTTTTGTTTTTTTTATACAGTGTGAACTGAACCAGCCACACACTCCTCAGAGTGCCAGATCTGTCTGTCTGTCTGTCAAACGGGGCGTTCACAAAGCCGAATCGAAGCAGATCTCACACACACGGGTTTGTTTTCATATTTTAGAGTGACGCCGTCTGCACAGCTGAAAGGATTTATCAGTTAATCGGAAACAACAAGTGACGAACATTCTGATTCCAGCTCCTCTGATGTGAATATTTTCTGTTTTTCTTGGTCGTGTTTTGTTATAAAGTTTAGATTTTTAGGTACGTCAATAAGTTCAATCTTATAAAAAACCTTTGGCTTTAGATGAAGCCTGAAAATAACTTCTGTTTATCAGTTAACCTGTTTATCATTTTTCTTATTTTTTATTAATCATTTAATTTATTGGCACATAAAATGTCAATAGTGAAAAATCAAAAAATATTCAGTTTCTAATGAAGCTAAAGACGCTGGACAATGTTTCTGTATTTTTGCTTCATTGTTGGAGTAATTTATCAACATTGTTGCTTTTTTTGTCTGGCGAAAACTCGAAAACTAATCTCAGCCTCTAAAACTGTCTGAGACATGACGGGGAGTATTTCTCTTCTATATATTTTATTGGATTTCGTTAATAAATTTTTAAAAGTTTAAAATTATGTGAGAAACGAGAAATTAGGAGCAAGACTTCTCCACTCGTCCGATCATTGGTCCAAAACTCAAAGATATAAAACAGAAAATTCTCACGTTTTGGGAAGTTCGAACCGACAGATTTCACAAAAGTTTTGTTTATTTTTCATATATTGCTGATTTTATTCAGTCAGGTTTTTATTTTGGAGACCTCGTGATGCCTTCAGGGCCTTCTTAAAAATCCCGTTGTGATCGTCACGTGCAGAGCGCTGCATGTTAACAAACCTTTGAAACACAGGTGACGACTCTGCTTCGTGACGCCGCCGCTGCTAACGTGACACCAGAACCAGCACCACTTCACCACCACCACAGGAAACTCGCACTCTGAACCTCTTTGTGAGGGTTTAGTTTCCTGTTGTGAGTACACGCTTCTCTCCTCAGACTCAAACCAAAACCACCCGCTGATACCGATGAAGGGATGCATTCATGTTGTCCTCCGACGCTCTGTCGACTCTCCCCGTCTGCTGAAGGCTTCCCAGCAGCACCGCGTTCGAGTCCAGTTTGGATCAGATCAGCAGATCTGTTAGTCTCTTTAGGTTTGTCATGAAGGTCTGTGAGCTGAAGTGATGCGTTCAAATGTTTCACAAAAACAACCAAAGCCAAATAATCGGTTATTAAAATTGTAGCCACTTAATTTTCTGTGATGTCACAGCTTCCTCGAGTCCATGCTCGAGACGCTCGAATGAGATCAGTCGTCGCTGTTTGAGCTCGTCTGAAGCTCTGGAACAAATGAGTCGAGTCGTCGTTAAAAGCTGCTGAGCTGTGCAGACGGAAACTCTAAAATACGAAGCAGTCCTGAGGTGTCTGTAGATGTTGAACCCTGCCGTGCCCCCACTCTCTGCTGTGCCTTGAGTCCTGAACAGATCCCTCGCGCTCTGTAGATCAGCCCGAGTGTCTGATTATTACCTTCCTGCATGATGAAGACGTTTTGAACGCCCCCTCCCCCATCTCCACACACAGAGCGACTGTACTGCCTCCTCCTCCACGTGATGTCCAATCAGTATCATGTAATCGTAATAGAGTTCCACTTGTTAAGGAAGCCTTTTATTAGTATACCAACAATCACACTTTGACTCTTTGAATCTGTTCTGGTGCTTAGAGGATTGTTACCGCAGACTCTCGGCCTGGCATCTGGCCGACTTGAAGCAATACCAGCCTCCTTTTTCCCCCTCACCTTCTTAAGATCCACCTGTAATTTATCACACTTCACAGAGACAGACAGAGGGACGTCTCATGCTGCTGTGATGTCTGTAGTTGATGGATGAAATGATGAAATGACTTCAGGGGCTCTGAAACCTGGTGCTTCAATCGCGGGAGGGTTCCTACACACGAACTGCTCCGGGAGAAATTTGGACGTTTAATGTGCATGAAAATCTGATGTCTGTTTGAATGTGTAGGAACCCTTTTGTTTGTTTGTTTGTTTTTATGTATAAAAGTCGTCACAAACCTTTTACTGCTGATTTAAATGAGCCTTCCCGTGTTCCTCACACCCTCACAGTGTCGACGCATCTGAATCGGTGAACACTGAACCTCCACAGCAGCTGACGTGTCCATCAGCTCCTGTGGACAATTCACTGAGGAACCAGCAACTCTCAAAGGTTGATGGTCGGCTGTGTGTGTGTCTGTGATTGGAGGGCTGGGTAACACAACAGCCAGAGCTCTAAAGTATCTGCAGTGTTTGAACAAACTCAAATCTGATTCTTCAAACCGTGAAAACACACGTCTCATTGCAGAGTTACCCGGCCCCGGCTGCAGGTTATTTATCGTTTCAGACGTCCACCTGCGTTAACTTTTCACTTCTTCTTCTTGTCAAACCAGGACCACTTTGTTTTTTTTCCTCTGATGACACAGGTGCTGATTTTGTAATGTTTACAGGGATTTTGTTGTTCAAAGTGATGCAGATTAAAATATTATAAATGGTTGTTTTTGGTTTGTTTGGTTGATCTATCGTGACATGTAAACCTAAAGTCAAAATTCTGAGAAAAACTGTCAAAATTCTGAAGGGAAAATTAATTTTGTTTTCTCAGAATTTTGACTTTTTATTAATTTATTTTTGAGAATTTTTATTTCTTAAGAAGAAGAAACTTTTTAAAAAAACAGTCAAAATCAGAGGGGAAAGAGTCAAAATTCGGAGGAAAAAAGTCCAGATTTCTGAGAAAAGTCAAAATTTCCGAAGGGGAAAAAGTCGATAATTTGGACTTTTTTCCACAGAAAAGTCAAATTTCTGAGTTAAACTATCAAAATTCAGAAGGAAAAATTAATTTTGTTTTCTCTGAATTTTGACTTATTTATTTTTGAGAATTTTTATTTCTTTAGAAGAAGAAACTTTAAAAAAAACTGTCAAAAGCAGAGAGAAAGGAGGCAAAATTCTGACTTAGTCAGATTTCTGAGGGAAAAAAAGTCAAAATTCTGAGTTTGATTTGAAATCCTTAAAAAAAAAAAAAGTCAGAATTCAGGAGAAAAAAAAGTCAATTTGAGTTTAAGTCAGATTTCTGAAAAAGTAAAAATTCAGAGAATAAAGTTTGAGAAAAAAGTCAGAATTCAGAGAAAAAGGTCAGATTTTGAGGGAAAAAGTCAAAATTCTGGTTTAAGAGTTGAAATCGCTAAAAAACAAACAAAAGTCAAAATTCTGAGTTTAAGTCAGATTTCTGAAAAAGTAAAAATTCAGAGAATAAAAGTTCGGAGAAAAAAAGTCAGAATTCTGAGGGAAAAAAAGTTAACATTTCTGAGTTTAAGAGTTGAAATCCTTAAAAAAAAAATTCAGAATTCAGGGGGAAAAAAAGTCAAAATTCTGAGTTTAAGTCAGATTTCTGAAAAAGTAAAAATTCAGAGAATAAAAGTTCTGAGAAAAAAAGTCAGAATTCAGAGGAAAAAAGGTCAGATTTCTGAGGGAAAAAAAGTCAAAATTCTGAGTTTAAGAGTTGAAATCCTTAAAGAAAAAAAGTCAGAATTCAGAGGAAAATAAGGTCAGATTTCTGAGGGAAAAAAATTAAAAATTCTGAGTTTAAGAGTTGAAATCCTTAAAAAAAAAACCCCAGAATTCAGGAAAAAAAAAAGTCAAAATTCTGAGTTTTCGTCAGATTTCTAAAAAAGTCAAAATTCAGAGAATAAAAGTTCTGAGAAAAAAGTCAGAATTCAGAGGAAAAAAATGATTTCTGGGGGGATTCAGATTCTGAGAAAAAAAGTCAAAATTCTGAGTTTAAAAGTTGAAATCCTGAGAAAAAAGTCAGAATTCAAGAAAAAAAGTCAAAATTCTGAGTTTAAGTCAGATTTCTAAAAAAGTCAAAATTCAGAGAATAAAAGTTCTGAGAAAAAAGTCAGAATTCAGAGGAAAACAATTATTTCTGGGGGGATTCAGATTCTGAGAAAATAAGGTCAGAATTCTGAGTTTAAAAGTTGAAATCCTGAGAAAAAAGTCAGAATTCAAGAAAAAAAGTCAAAATTCTGAGTTTAAGTCAGATTTCTGAAAAAGTAAAAATTCAGAGAATAAAAGTTCTGAGAAAAAAGTCAGAATTCAGAGGAAAAAAGCTCAGATTTCTGAGGGAAAAAAAGTCAACATTCTGAGTTTAAGAGTTGAAATCCTTAAAAAAAATTCAGAATTCAGGAAAAAAAAGTCAAAATTCTGAGTTTAAGTCAGATTTCTGAAAAAGTAAAAATTCAGAGAATAAAAGTTCTGAGAAAAAAGTCAGAATTCAGAGGAAAAAAGCTCAGATTTCTGAGGGAAAAAAAGTCAACATTTCTGAGTTTAAGAGTTGAAATCCTTAAAAAAAATTCAGAATTCAGGAAAAAAAAGTCAAAATTCTGAGTTTAAGTCAGATTTCTGAAAAAGTAAAAATTCAGAGAATAAAAGTTCTGAGAAAAAAGTCAGAATTCAGAGGAAAAAAGCTCAGATTTCTGAGGGAAAAAAAGTCAACATTTCTGAGTTTAAGAGTTGAAATCCTTAAAAAAAATTCAGAATTCAGGAAAAAAAAGTCAAAATTCTGAGTTTAAGTCAGATTTCTGAAAAAGTAAAAATTCAGAGAATAAAAGTTCTGAGAAAAAAGTCAGAATTCAGAGGAAAAAAGGTCAGATTTCTGAGGGAAAAAAAGTCAACATTTCTGAGTTTAAGAGTTGAAATCCTTAAAAAAAATTCAGAATTCAGGAAAAAAAAGTCAAAATTCTGAGTTTAAGTCAGATTTCTGAAAAAGTAAAAATTCAGAGAATAAAAGTTCTGAGAAAAAAAGTCAGAATTCAGAGGAAAAAAGGTCAGATTTCTGAGGGAAAAAAAGTCAAAATTCTGAGTTTAAGAGTTGAAATCCTTAAAAAAAAAAGTCAAAATTTTGAGTTTAAGTCAGATTTCTGAAAAAGTAAAAATTCAGAGAATAAAAGTTCTGAGAAAAAAGTCAGAATTCAGAGGAAAAAAGTCAACATTCTGAGTTTAAGAGTTGAAATCCTTAAAAAAAGTCAACATTCTGAGTTTAAGAGTTGAAATCCTTAAAAAAAAAAAGTCAAAATTTTGAGTTTAAGAGTTGAAATCCTTAAAGAAAAAAAAGTCAGAATTCAGGAAAAAAAAGTCATAATTTTGAGTTTAAGTCAGATTTCTGAAAAAGTAAAAAGTCAAAATTCAGAGAATAAAAGTTCTGAGAAAAAAAGTCAGAATTCAGAGGAAAAAAATGATTTCTGGGGGGATTCAGATTCTAAGAAAAAAAGTCAAAATTCTGAGTTTGTCAGATTTCTGAGGGGAAAAAATCCAAATTCTGTTTAAGTCTGATTTCTGAGGGAAAAGTCAAAATTCTGAGGGGAAAAAAGGCAGATTTCTGAAAAAGTACAATTTCAGAAAAATAAAAATTCTGAGAAAACAATTTTGAGAAATTTCAGAAAAATAAAAATTCTGAGAAAACAATTTTGAGAAAATAATTCAGAGAAAAGTCAAGAATTTTGACTTTTTCTTCCTCAGAATTTTGACTTTTTTTTCTTCTTTTTACTTAGTTTAAGTCAGAATTCTACTTTTTTTTCTTCTTTTTACTTAGTTTAAGTCAGAATTCTGACTGAACACTTCACAGAGACAGACAGAGGGACGTGATGAAATGACTTCAGGGGCTCTGAAAACCTGAAACCTGGTGCTTCAATCGCGGGAGGGTTCCTACACACAAACTGCTCCGGGAGAAATTTGGACGTTTTATGTGCATGAAAATCTGATGACTGTTTGAATGTGTAGGAACCCGTTTGTTTGTTTTCATGTATCAAAGTCACAAACCTTTTACTGCTGATTTAAATGAGCCTTCCTGTGTTCCGACTGCAGGTTATTTATCGTTATCTGCGTTAACTTTTCACATTTTCTTGTCAAACCAGGACCATTTTGTTTGTTTTTTTCCCTCCGATGACACAGGTGCTGATTTGTAATGTTTACAGGGATTTTGTTGTTCAAAGTGATGCAGATTAAAATATTATAAATGGTTGTTTTTGGTTTGTTTGGTTAGTCTTCAACTGGTTAGTCTTCATCTGCTCACAAGAAGAGTCACATTTACGCGTCACGATAGATCAACGTACAGCCACATTGAGACTCGAGTCCTTCATTGAGTGTTCCTGCAAAGCACACTATTCACTGTCCCCATACTTGTTATTCTTACATATTCCAGGAATTTCAGGGTGCCAGTCTTCCTTCCGTTTTGGTTGCATATACATAAGAAAGGTATCAAAACGACCGTCTCGGCCGGGAATGGTGTGCTGTGACTTTTCTAAACGTTTCACCAAACGGTTTTGCCAAAAATCTCCAAAAACCACGCCAACATTTACAATGGGTGTGTATTGGTAGAATGTTCCAGAGCTAGAGTGGAGAGGGAGAGAAACATTTGTCAAAAAATACATTTGCAAACGGCTCTCGTGGCCACAAATGTCACTCTACAGAAATAATTTCTACATAGAAACGTAGGAAAATTCGTGGGCTACGCAGCGATATCACTGCTGAAGCTGTCAGACTTATAGTTTTGGCGGGAGACGCACTGATGCTCCAGGATCACCCACCGACAGCCCCATCTACTCCCATGTAAACTGGAGAGGAGAAATTTCCCAAAGGAGCACGGGGCACCTGTTCTTTCTCTCTCTCCCCAGGTCACATTTTTTAACTTCACACACTGAAATTCAGCATTCACATGGTCGACAAGATGAGGATGCTCACGGTCATTTGGGCTTTTTGATACCACCTACCGTTTGGCATTAGTGTCCACTAGTTGGAGGGGCTTCATTTAGAGATTTTCTGTGTCTCTCAGCAGTCACTCACACACAGACAGAGCACAGCTGCAGTTCATTGCTCTGACCTGCAGCTGACCCTGGTTGCTCGGCAACCTCAAGCTGCCTTTGACTGACTTTGTTGAAGTCTCTGTGCTACTTAAAGACGTGTACAGTTTTCTTAAATTTAATTTGTATTGTGATTGAAACCAAAAGCTCGGGCACAATAAAGTCTCTAAAGTGGCATCACGTGACCCATGTGAATATTTAAAGTTATTTTTTGCTGTAATTGTTTGTCGTCTTCTGTCCTTATTCTGAAGTTAAGACAAATCAAGTCATACGGTCACGTTAAAACCTCAAAACTCTGGATGTGTTTTACGGCAACGTTAAATTTTTTTTGAATTCTGACTTTTTTTCTAAAGAAATCAATTTTTTTTCCCTCGGAATTTTGACTTTTTATTTTATGACTTTTAAACTGAAAAAAAAAACACCTTGTAGGATTTTGACTTTTAAACTCAGATTTTTACTATTCTCAGAATTTTGATTTTTAAATTTGACTTTTTCTTCTCAGAATTGTTCAAAAGTCAGAATTCAAATACATTTTTTACAGTGACAGGCAGATTACATGTTTCAGTATAAGGTATTCATCTTACTTCCTCTTCCTGTTCTACTCTCCAAAATAAAGCAGCAGTCTGAGGTGTGAACAGAGTCTCGAGGGGAGTCGTGTTTAGAGAAATCTTTCCTTGTTTTTATTTATCACACATTTAGAAAATGAACCACACTATACAAATGTCCACCGTTCAGTAATGAAACAGGCCTCCTGCATGAACCCAACCGACCTCAAAGCAAACACAGAGACGACTTCAGCGGGTAAAGAAGCGTCATGGCGGCTCTGAACTCACCACCTGTTCCTCCTCCAGGTTCAGTCGCAGACTTTAATTACAGGACCGGCGTTGATTTCGTGCCGTCGTACGGTGGACTGCGTCGGCTGCCCAGTGACTCGACTTTTTATTTTTAACTCTTTAATCTTTTTCGTGGTCACTGTGGTGCAGGTAGGCAGTAGCATGCAGAAACCTTTGGATGCGGCTCTCCTCTGATTGGCTGTAGGCTAATTCATTACGTTTGCGCTATGTAAAGAAGGGAGCAGGGTTTGTTTTTTTTCCTCTTAGAGTCTGTGGTTATTTACAATATGACAGGTGTGTGTGTGTGTGTGGGTGTGTGTGTGTTTGAGTCCTACAGATGGGACGGGACAGGTGAGCGTGTAGACGGGGTTTCCCAGTCTCAACAGGAGGGGTTTTGTTCCTTCATCAGTGAAGGGAGAGCACAAAGTTCACACCCTCGTCCCCTCAGGTTGGTTGTTGTCATATCAGGGCGGCCACATGGTCAGCGACACACTCACAACATGTCCGCCGCTCAGAGGGATCCTCACTTTATTACTCAGACATAAAATTAAAAAAAAAAAAATGAAGATAACAAATAAAAATAAAACTGAGGAGAGCCGCCAGGCGGGCGGCGTTCAGGCCAGGTAGCTGTACGTGTCCTTCTCGCCGTCCACTCGCTCCAGGTACTCCTTCTCTATCAGGATGTCGATGCATTTCTGTCCACAGGAGGGAGACAAACCAGACGTGAGACCACCGAGCGCGGCACAGACGTGCGTCCTCGCTCTTAAATATGACGTTTGTTACCTTGATGACGGGGACTCGGGGTTTGAATCGGGATGACAGCTGATTGAGGACTTCAGCCAGAAGCTGCTGGTGCTTCAGGACCTTCCTCATCTTCATGATCCTCACGATGGCAGCCTGCAGAGCCACAAACAGAGAGTGAGTCAGAGCGATCTTCAACAGCTCAAACAGAGGGAGGAAGCTCGGATACCAACGTCACCTGGATGAGGAGCTTTCGGTCCTCCTCGATGTTCTTGTGAGTCGTCTCCTGCTCCTGTTTCTGCTCCGTCTTCATCGGGACGTTGATGTTCACCCTCAGCTTCTTACTGCAGTGGGGAACAAAGTTTAAGTGACCTGAACCAAACATCCAGCATCGTGTGCGAGCCTGCAAGACGCCGTAACCCGTCCATGTGTCCATGTGTCCATGTGTCAGTCTTTATGTTGCCACTCAGAAAATCATCACAAACCAGAACTTTGGTTTTCACCGCGATGCCGACTGTACATTTGTGTCTCCTGACGACCTCGGCCCAATTAAAAAACTTCGTACATCGCTTAGATGAAATACATTTTTACGAAATAATCATTTTCATCTGTGGCTCTTCAGCCAAAAAAAACTGAATCTAAAATTATTTCAGGCTCGAATCTAAACAAAATGTTTTTATCATCTACATCGTTAACGTCAAACCTTTCCTTCATCAGGCTGACAAACTCATTCATGCTCTTCTGTCTGGTCTTCAAGACCGTCTTTAAGACTGTCTTCTTGGTTTTTAAGGCGCTGAATGACCTGACTCTCATCCATCTTTTAGACTTACTACAATGAAATGTAACAAGCAGATCCTCGGCAGCTGGACTCCTGGTCGTGCCGAGGACCTCCACAAAGGTCGGCTTTAGTTTCTGCTGCGCTCATCTCTGGATCGCTCGGCCTGTGGACCTGAGAAACTGAACGTCTGCAGACATTTTTTAAAGAAGAGCTTAAAGCCTGGCTTTAATTTAAGCTGCCTCACTGCTCAGCCTTTACTTTTCATCTCCTGTGTTTGTTCGCCTGATTGACTCTGACACATTTTCTTGGTTTTATTGTTGCAGTTCTTCTTAACTTTCTTTTTGTTGTTTTTTTTATTATAAATAAATAAAGTTTGAGTTTGTCGAATTCAGGCACGATAAAAAAGTGAATTCAGACTTTTTGTGGAGCTCCAGATTAACATCAACACAGCTGTGAGTGACAGGAAATCAAAGACGCTTCTCACTTCTTGTATCCGAGGAAAAGTTTGATGACGGTGTCGGGTTTGAAGTCCATCTCGTCCACGTTGGCGTTCTCGTCCTCCATCACCTGACAGACAGACAGACAGACAGACAGCTGATGATTTAAAAACTAAACTGCTCAGATGGTTCACTCTTTATTTGGAGCCCTCTGGTGTTCAACATGAGAACAACACTCACCTGTCAGGCTCTTTATCATTCAGACAGACGAGACGTTTAATGAGGGGGACGAAGACGACGGTTTCAGGCTGAATCTGACGGATTTTAACGTGTTTAAAGTCTCCAGTTAACGACGGACGTCATGAGAGACTTTTATCATTAATGAACAAATGTGACGGTTCTCACGAAGTGATTTTTAGAGTTTCTTAAACTGGTGGTTTTTATTTTTATGTGCAGAAGAGATGAAGCTGAACTAAATGCACGGCTCAAAGTCAGACAAACAGCTGAGGCTGATCGCTGCGAGACGTCGCTTCACGCGTTCACAGCAGCTCTGATCGATCGCCGTGGTTCATCATCGGCTAAAAAACGGGAATGTTGAACTCGTTTTCCAGGACGTGTGAACGCTGAGGGTTCTTAACGAGCCTCGTTAAATCATGAAAGGGTCTAGTTTTATTTCGATTATATACATTTCCATCGTTGGACGATGTTACTGTCATCAGTTCACTCAGAGGTTTTTAGAAAAGTAACATTAACTGTCTTAATATTAGTGTAAATGTCCCAAACTGCTGTTTATTTATTTATTTATTGATGAATTATTTTGACTTCTCTTCTCGATCCTCGGCATCGTGTCGTGTCTTTTTGTCTAAGATGAACAGAATTAAACGTCTTGTCAGTTTTTACTCACCAGCAGCTTCGACTTTAACAAAATCTGCAGAACCTGAACCAGAATGTCCTGGAAGGAAGAGACCGAGATCAGTTAGAGGAGAGAGTCAGACAGCTCGTGGTGTGTGTGTGTGTGTGTGTGTGTGTGTGTGCGCTCACAGTTTTGATCTGTGTGCTGTCGGTCAGCTGTTGGACGGTGTAGCTGTCCTCCGTGTTGTACTGCAGCAGGATGGCCATCTGGAAGGTGGAGGCCTGCAGTGTGTACCTGGAAACAACAACAACACGGCGCGTTGGTCACGGCGGGATGTTTTTATCACCATGACGACCCTCTGACAGACTGACGAGGGGTTAATGTTGCTCTGTGGAACTCGCCTGTTCTTGAAGCAGTTGGTGACCAGCTCTCCTTTGGACAGGTGATAGAGCCAGGTCAGCTTCCTGCCGCTGTGTCTGCTGGCGTAAAACGCCGTGAAGCGCTGGTAGCTTCGCTCCAGCTGCACACAGACAGACAAAGAGAGTTCAGAGGAGCTTAACGAACTCTGAAGATACATGCACAGAGGCAACAATGAACTGAGACTCACCTCAGACGGCAGAGCGAAGGTGCAGGACTGCTGGAAAGGCCAAGACCCGGAGCTGAGGACCTGGATACTGAAGTCCACTGGAAGACACAGAGACACAGTTTGAACTCTTTGATGTGACAGAGATCAGCATTTAAAGCAGAGTCCTGTGACGAGCACTTGTTTCTTTCTGCTCGTCGGCCGGCTGTTAAACGTCGAGCACAGGTAGACCAGCTGTCCAGAGAGCGAGCATGTTAATCAGCTTTAGTCTTTAACCTTCACCGGGTCGTCGGATATTTATCGCCACATGTCGGCTGAGGGAAGTTTCTTCAGAAAGCCCGATAACTTAAAGTCCGTGTTTTCTTTCAAAACACAAATATGTTGGACAATAGCTGCCCCCACAGTCCTGGAGCTGAGAGTTCAGTCTCACCTGATTTCATGAACTTATCTTTGATCATTCAAATGTGGCTGCGTGGTTAACAACACGTTCTTCTTTAGTCTGACAGACATCAGTCCTCCTGTGATATTTCTACGTTCAGGTCCAAAGACGTGCAGAGTATTCCATTTCTTCATTACACCGAATATTAAAAGCAAAACTATCTTGTCTTTTGGTCACGCCCAAAAATTCAGTGAGACAAGATTCCTCACAATGTTCTGGTTCTGAAAGATGATGTGATGTTAAAGACGTCAGGTGTGTGTGTGTGAAAGAGATCCTTCGCTGATATTAGAGGAACAGAGGATGCTAATTAAACTAATTAAACATCAGAACATTTCAGACAGAGGAGCCTGAATATTTGTTATTTCTGTGGTTTGTTGTTTTCTTGTTTCATCATAACCTGAAAACACTAAATAATAATAATTACAATAAAAAAACTGATAAAGCGACAAAAAAAACTCACCTGGAAGTTCTTTAGATGAAACGCTCAACATGAACTTAACGTGTGTGTGTGTGTGTGTGTGTGTGTGTGTGTGTGTGTGTGTGTGTGTGTGTGTGTGTGGACTCACAGTCCAGCGGCTCAGAGTTGGTCAGGTGTTTCTTGAACTGTTCGTTGAGGTCTTTACTGACTCCGATATCCTGGAACATTCGCTGTAGTTTGGACGTGTACTCGAAGCCGCACGCTTGCTGCATGAGAACAACAAGAACCGGGTTCAGTCTGAGGTTCTGGTTCTGGTTCAGACAGACTTCTGGACCGTGTGAGCTCACCTTGAGTTTGGAGATCATGCTGGCCTCGGCGTCGTCACTGGCGCTGTTCTGGTGGACCAGACGTTTGGCCAACATCTTAGCATAAAACTTCTGGAAGACGTCTTTGTCCTCGATGTACTTGAACACAACCATCTGACAGAGGAGACAAAACGTCACACACTGCCACACACACACACACACACACACACACACACACACACACACACACACACAGCTCAAAGTATCTCACCACTTGGTTGAGTGTGTCCTCCAGTTCTGCCTCCTCTGGGTTTTTAGAGCTGGAAAAAAAAAAACAGATGCACAGAGTTTATATTTGCCTCAGGTGATGAGTGAGTGTGTGTGTGTGTGTGTGTGTGTGTGTGTGTGTGTGTGTGTGAGCGGGAAACAGCAAAACAATCCAGACTCAAGGTCCTCGTACTTCCATGTTCTACAGCGGGGAGACTCGTTTTACACGAGGACGGTCCACGGGACAAAAAAAGAAAATCAGGACGCTGACGTGGCCGAAGCTGCACTGAAGCAAACGAGTTTTTACCGTTCCTCTAACGTCCACTTGAGGCTCTGAGGGTGACGCTACGCACGTGCGGTCCATTATTTATATACAGTGACTGGTTCTGACTCGTGATGGCGCCTGGATTGGTGCAAGGTGGCAAAATAAAGCCAAACTGATGCGTCCAGGTTCAGTGAACTGTCCGTCATGAATGTCGAGCTAATACACAACTTCAGCGACCGAGGAGCATCACTGAACATTTATTAAAACAGAAACATAGTCGAGTATCGCTGTTCATCATCCGTCGGCTGGTAGCTCAGATGTCACGAAGTCGAAGTTCAAACTTCGTCCTGTCCGTCAGCCACAGAATGATTTCTGCGTATCGTGTTCATGTTTCATGTCTTCTAAATAAGACACGTACCTCTTCTTCAGTAAAGAATCGCAGTATCTGGCCAGCAGCTCGGGAGATTTGCTGGACGACTGCGCCATCCTGGTGACGGCGTTGTTGTTGATGAATCGACCGCACGCCTGTAAAACCAAAAAAAAAATGAACGAGACGTTCTGACTCGTCTGGCGTCTCGTGGACGGGCCGCAGAGGGATTACTGACCTTGTCGAGTGCCGCCACAAAGCCGGCGTCGTTGTTGAAGGCAGACATGACCAAGGCGTTGTACTTCTTGTGGACGTCCAGGGTGGTCTGGACGTAAACTTTGGGGTCCTGGAAGAAACAAACAGATTCATGTGGATCTGAACGCGTCCACGCAGCACGAGCTTCAGACTGAAAGCGGTACGTACGTTCAGCGCGGCCTCTCCACACTTCTCGATAGCAGCCAGGCCCTGGTTGTGGATGTGAGTCTCTAGAAGTTTCTTCAGCTCGCCCAGGCCGTCTGTGATCCGTGACACCAGGTTGTACATCCGGCCCAGGTCTAGGAACAGAGAGCAGCCGGGGTAAGTCAACATCGAATTTCAGTTCAATCAGACCAGATAGCAAAAACCTCAGGATTACCTTCGTTCTTGTCGGCGTCCAGAAGGTTCTGGAACTCGGTGTGGAAGATCTCCAGGTGTTTCTCTATGAGGACCTGCTCACACTTCCTGGCCAGCTCGTCCTGGGTGGATTCATGGAGGTACACCTGCACGCGTCGCTGCTCCTCCAGCAGACGGGCCTCCGCCTGAGGGAAAACACACATTTCTTCATTAACACGACTCTGAACCCGATGAATTCATTCATTCAGCGCGTGCAGTTGAAGCGGAGAGGTCGTCTTCTACCTTCTTCATGTACTCCGTGACGGGGTTCTGCTGCAGGAACTCCGTGCTCTCGCGAGTGTAGAAACGTTCTGTGTCAGTGAGGAACTGACATTCAAAGTACTCTTTGTACACGGACAGCGTGGGGCCTTTGGCGAAGGCGTCCTCCTCGTTCAGACCCAGCTCGACTGGACGGAGAGGAGAGAGCAGAGATTAATGTGAGGTTACATTTACTGAGGATGATTCAGTCTTTCACTACATTCGTGACCGCAGCTTAAGAAGCAGCTGCTGGGTGCTTAAAGGTCCAGTGTGTAGGATTTAGTGACACCTAGGGGTGAAAGTTGAAGACTGCAGCCAAATGAACACTCTGCCACTCCTCCTCATAACGTGTCCACCATGATAAGAGCTGTTTGAATCCTCTAAGGAAGGAAAGGAGCTTTCTTTTATTATCTCCTTCAGCACCGGAAATCCTTTAGCAAAGGAAAAGAGTTAAATAGAGATGCACCGATCCGATATCGGTCCCGATATTGAAGAAAATTCTAGATCAGGCATCGGCCGATCTGCTCAGTCTAATTCTCTGCTGTGCGCTGTGAGTGACGTCGTACGCGAGCAACACGAAGCCCACGTTGTTTTCAGAACGGAGCGAGCCAAAGGATCGGCGGTCTGGAACTTTGTCACACTACCTCAGCCAACAAACTCCACGGCTACCTGCAACACCTGCGCGGTAAATGTTCCGAGGGGCGGCGATAAAACTTCCAAGTTATAAACACAACCAACTTAATGAAGCAGCTACAGAAATGTGACGGCAGAGAGCGCGGAGTTCACTGACCTGAGAGAAGAAAGCAGAGGCGGCATGAAGCAGATAACTTTGAAGGAGGTGAAGACAAAGAACTGACTTTGTTCTGAATGTCTGTCAAGATGCTGAAGCTGGTTTGTAAGATTGATGTACTGCTGCACAGCTATTAAAGAAATAAGGACATTTATATCTGTTGTCTAAGTCACGTCTGTTCCACACAATGAGACGTACCGTTTGTTACCGTAATTTCTCGCTGAGGATCGTTGCATCCCGACAGGTAACGCCGTCCCACAACAGCTGGACAATATTCATTATTATTGACACACTGACGCTGATGACGTCACATTTTTACATTTCCTGCATCAAACAACACGGTCAGAGCGCGGGGAGGATCTAGGAAGGATCGTAGAGGAGCGTTTTGTAGTCCATCTTCTGGACTTTGTAGTTTTACCACAGATCACGTCAACAACATTCACGTCGCTTCATGACGTAGAGTGAGAGCAGTCGACTCCTAACTCCTCATCACCTCGTGACGTTTTCCATCGAGGCCAAGGAAAAGTTAGGAGCTAATTTTTTTTGATGGTGGGCTCAAAAACACAAAGGTTCTTCTGTTCAGGTGATTTTACAACAATGAAAACATACTAATTAATATTATATTCCAGTCCTGCAATGAAATACTCCAAATCTTACCCACTGGACCTTTAAGGCGAGGCGTGCAGCGTATTCAGTGTTGACCTACCATAAGACTGGACCACACCGCTGATCAGTCTGGTGTTAATGGTCTCGCCATTCCTCTCTCGCTCTATCAGCTTCAGCACGGCGTTTGTTACCTGAAGACACAAACTGTGGTTATTAAAAACACATTCGGGATGAAACAGATCGATTATCGTGTCTATGAAAAGAAAGTAAACGCACTTGTTTGTTGAGGGGTCGGAATAAACACTCCCTCCAGGTCACGAGCGCCAGCTGGAAGTGAAGAGTGACAAGGTTAACACGAGGTCAGGACGTCAGGCTTTGCTCCTGAATGATCCACAAACACCTCAAGACTGCGAGGACACTGAGTTTTTCATTCTGTACTTAAGAGCACGGAGGTTTTCTGCTCCTCAGGCTTCAGCTCTGAGACATTTACAATCCACAAGTTGCATCTTCTCTTCTGTATTTACATAAACGTGAATGAGTTCATTAACTAACGCACAGACACTGTAACATTTATCAGACAAACGTGGAGGTTTGTTTGGTCTTAGATCCAAACACACCTTCAGCTTAAACCTCTCAGTGCGACCTGCGTGCCACACGAGCATCTGTTCAGGTGCTGATGGCAAAGCCGCGAGCCCACGCAGATGCTAAGACGTACCGAGTATATCTCGTAGATTCCCTTGCGTCCCTCGTCACACTCTCGTCTGACCCAGTGGCGGTTGAGGTAGGCACAGATCCCGTTGAGGACCTTACTAGAGAAACGGTAATCCTCCCACTGCTGGGTGTAAAACTTCAACACGCACTCGTCCATTAGATCCTCGCCATCCTGGAGGGGAGAGGACAACGCTGATGAGGACGCAGAGGGTGCATCAGGAGAGGGAAGAGGTGTTCGGTGTGCACTCACCTTGAGCAGGCTGGTCAAATAGTTCTTCAGGAACTCCTTGAGTCGCTTGTAGAGCTCCAGGCCTACAAACTGAGCTCCGCCTGGAGTGGTGGACTTTTTGGAGGGCTTGGCTGGCGGCACAGAGCCCCGGCCCTGGCTGGACTGGTGGACGCTGGTACAATAGTTATATACATGTCTGAAGGGAGGGTTAAGGAATAAACAGACTGCGCACATCACAGATTAAGACAACAGCGACAGCAAAGCTTCATCTGACCGGCGACAAATATGGCGTTCACAGATTGGAGCTCGTGTCGAGTTTAAATTAGCGCCGCTCAGGATTCGTACTTCGACATCTTTTCTGCTGAGGCGAGAAAATCATCTCTCTGCTCGTCGTGCACACCGTGTCTCTTCTGTTTGCAAGGGCGACTAAGTACGTCTGGATAACCTGTGACCGCAGCTGAACGATGACCTAAAAACAGAATATTTCCTCTGACGTTAAATCCGTTAAGCGGACTCATTCTGTGAAGCACCTGTAACTCATTACCTGGACAGGCAGCTATAGAAACAGGTTTTGGTTTTAGAAAGAAGGGAGATGATCGTCTGGTCGACTCCAGGATCAGCTGTAATAAATATGAGATGGATATGAAAGAGGTCCCTTTACATACACACCGCTCCATGTGCAGATCTAAAAGTTGATTATATATCACTGAAACACAGTTATACACATGAATCTCGGCCTCTCAGGATACGTGTAGAGTTCCATGTAGCGTGACTTGGCCATGCTTTGCCGTGTGTACACCTGCTGGATGCCAGCCCGCAGGTCGTCCCATATCTGGTCCAGGCCTATCTGTTTCAGTCCGTGGGGGTTCTGGGTCCTGTTTGACGACATAGTGGAGCCCTTTGTCCTGTCCGACCGAACAATGCCCTCCTTTCCTGCGCCGGTGAGCGAGCGAGCGTTGGCCCCCCCTGGCTCCTCTCCTCGGTTGATTTCTGTCCTGACTCGCTCTGCTCCTCTCAGAGTGCGCAGTCCATCTGGCGGCGGCGGCAGCGCTTCGGGAAGCTGGTTGTCGGGGTTGTGAGACGGGATGTGGTCCCACTCTGCACGCCTTGGTGGCGCTGTCTGCCACTCCTCCACCTAAAAGCTTTGGCACTCCTCACCAGATGACCTGAGAGGGAAACACAGCGGAGAAAAAAAAAGACATTCTGATTAGGGAGACGAGCCACGGGGTCAAATCCAAATCCAGGAATTAAACATCAGCGAGGGAAGCCTCGGTTTCCTCAGCGCTGTGTCAGTAGTTAGCCAGGTAGGTTACACGGATTTATGTGCTGACACCTGGCTCTGACCCGTGCAGACACACTGCTGACCAGACCCTGACGTCACTCAGCTAATGACAGATTAGTCCACTTCAGCGCCTCGCTGATTGCCTTCAGCAGGCCAGTCGAGACAGTCTGCTCCGTCCGCCGAGCTTTGCCCAAACGCCGACACTTCGACGCTGCTGTGAAGTCACTGACATCGTCTCTGCTGATAAATAAAGTTTGAGCTTTAGTCCCGGTTTCTTTTCATCAACTAGATACTTCACTCTGGTCGCATGAAGTTCGATAAAGTCTGAGTTATTAAGCGGCGCTATCACAAGAGTAAATGCAGCCGGTTCAAACAGTGATGGAGGCTGCATCATTGAGACCTGAAGCTGTAATTTCATCCCCACAGTCGGGACAAGAGGACGAGGTAAACGAACGCCACAGTCTGCAGCAGCGACCACGTGAAGAGGAAAGACTTCGCAGCAGGTCGTCTGTGAATTCAGCGTTTGGCTGAAATCAAACCGCAGAGTGTCGGCCGTGTAACAGTCGACCTTTGACCTTATCTTAAATTAGGAGATAAAAATAACACGAAGCACGTTAACAAACTCTGCTGCGTCCGTGTTCGCTCGATTTACTGACTCAGTGTGAACAAAGTGAACTGAAGAAGTGTCGATCAAAACTTTCTGTTACGCTCGCGTGTCCTGATTTGAAAAAGAAAAAACAAACAGGTTGTGTCTCAGCGAGTCTCCGAGACTGAAGGGGCAGAAACTGCTGCGTGCATGTAGGCAGCGCTGCTATATTTAGAAGGACCAGGCATGCAGCGCTGCCCATCGCTGCCCATTCAACGCTATTAGGGCCAGAGACTCGGGACGTGACCCGAGCGCAACAGAGTAACACAAGAGGAAGCTGATTGTGTCCCCGTGGACGAGTCCCGGCCGCTGGACAAGAAATCACAGAGATCTGATTATTTATTCCACCAGTCCATCAAATTACACATTATTCAGCTCGAGTCGTCTCCCCGTGAACACAAAGCAGAACATGACCGAGCAGCTTTCCGATATTACAACACACGTCACGTGAAGCACCAGTGAGAACTATTTTCACCATCTGGTTTAATTCTGTTTGTTTTTAAATCGTCCTGCTTTCAGAGCAGTCGTAGTTGCGGTACAGTGTTTCACTTCACATACTGCGGCACATTTTCTGACGAACAGAGGCGAGCAGACGGAAAAGCCTCGACACAGCAGTAAGCTCCGGGCACATCAGGACTCGGCCTTCATCCGTCACTGAGGATCTGTCGTCCTCTCTCGCTCTCTCTCCACGCCCAGCCTCCGTCTCTCTCCGGCAGCATCCCTTCCCCCGCTGCCACAGACTGACCACAGCGCTGCAACTGCAGCCCGACGCCGCTGGAGCAACCACGCAGAGAACGAGAGAGCGAGAGAGCGAGAGAGAGAGAGAGAGAGAGAGACTATGTGCTCAGCTTAACCTGCTGCAACGTTCAGGGTCTGACAGACGCTCGGATCTGAGCGGCCTGAGGTTAAACAGAGTTCTGCCACGACGGTACCAAAGATAGATTCCCGGTCGTGATTACAGCCGGAGTGCAGCACCCGGCACGGGCACAGGAAGTGATTTTAAGTTACACAAAGTGATTCTTACAGACTCGTTATGAGCGGCTCGTTCTCGGGTGGATGCAGGACGTGAGTCGGGCGGAGAGGGAAAGACTAACGCCGATTCTCTCGCTCTCTCTCTCTGATGTCTGCAGGTTTAGGATGCCGGCCGAGCCCACGCAGCTCGACCCAGACTCGGCGCCTTTCTCCGTCAGATCTGCTGAACTCGGTGGAAACTAGGCAGCCCTACCTGAGGTTGCTCCGGCAGTTGCCATGGCAACTAGGGCAGACAATACCTGCGGGTAGCCATTCGACAAAAACAGGCGCTCGTTCTCTCTCTGTCTCTCTCTCCGTCTCCTGTGCTTCCCATTCATTCACCGGCGCTGAAGAAAAGGTGCCCTTCACAGCAGCTCTGGGATCAGATTTCAGATTCCCACACCAAGGAGGCATTGAATATGTGTCACTGCAGTATCTGACCTATGATCAGTTCTAGAGCTGTGCAACAGCAGCAGCAGCAGGAGGACGGGGACGAGCTCGTGTGGACAGTTTCTAGAAAGTTTGTTGTGAAACAGGAATCCCAGCGCCGGGGTCGTCAACAACCGCTCAAAGGTCGCGACACGTTCCTTTCCGGGAACAGTCATCGAGTGTAGCTCGAGCTTGTGTCACGCCAAGATGACCAAACGAACGTGTTTCAACAACATCACAATAAGATTTAACACGCAGAACTCACCGATGCCGAAGAGATGAACGTCGACACGTGCCGTCACTTTTTATGAGACCTGAAGAGGAAACTGTCAAAGTCATCAAACTCACGACGAGTCACAGTGAACACCGACAAAACTAAAGACTCTCTTCTGTTGGACTCGATATCAGAAAGATCCGAATCACTTCTCTTCTCTACGTGAAACTATTTCCAGTCTTTACCCAAATATTAAAACGTTTAGTGACTCGTCATCGAGATGTTTTATCGCAGGAGGACGTCTCATCACAGCCTGAAGGCAGCGGCAGTATCCAGAGGGAGGGACAGACGGAGGAAACAAGCGCACCCTCCTGTTGTTTCCATCCGGAGTGAACTAATTCAAACTAATCTTTTTGTGACAAATCTCTGACTCGCTCACGCCGCTGCTCGCAGCAGACAGACGAGTCCAAACATATCAGAACTTCTCGGCGACGCCGGCAGACAAACCGAACGGCCCGCCGTGTTTTCAAATCTCCTGAACGTGTTTTTAGTTTTCAGTTCAGGAGGTGTTACCACATCTCAGGAACCAGAGAGTGTGTGTGTGTGTGTGTGTGTGTGTGTGTGTGTGTGTGTGAGAGAGAGAGATTTGCTGAACGGGAAGGATGCAGGGAGTGGTGAAGAGAGAGAGAGAGAGGCGCTCGTGGGAAAAAAAGCTCAGCCTGGTAAATCTGATTACCCCGGTCACTGTGTGTCCTGGCCAGACTCAACAACCTAATACCCTACATTTAAAACACAAACAATGCAGACCACAGCCAAACACACACACCCGGAGTCAGAATACACAAACACCCCGACGCCTCCGAGCTCAGGACTCGCTCTCCTTCCTTAAATCGGAGTTGTGGTGGCCCGAAACAGAAACATCAGACTCTGACGGTGAGTCATGAGGAGCGATGGAGCTTCAGCTGAATCTGAATCACAGTGACGAGCACGTCTTCAACACCGGCACGCTCGTACACGGTGTGTTTGTGTATATATATATGTGTGTGTGTGTGTGTGTTGCGTAAGCAGCTTTTGATTTCTGAGCGGAGGCTCCGAGAGCGCCGTCACTTCAGAGCAGACAGACCCGGACGGGTCAGGCCAGGTGAGGGCGGAGGAGGCGGGACAGCCCGACCGTGACCGACCCGACTTTAAATCTTCATGTTGTCAGGAGCAAAGTGGTTTCCCTGCACGTTTCGGAGACCACATGCAGCCGTCTGCTGAACACGAAGGCAAACTCGCTTCAGGCGTGAACGGGCGCATCGCGACAAATCAACCTTCTCCTCCCTGAAACAGCAGGATGAGGAGTCTTTGAATGCAGCACGCCTGAATAACACACATGTTTGACACGTTCATGGTACGTCCTGCAGTGGTCAGGACTCTGAACACCAACATACAGCGCCCCTGTGGAGAGAGATGCTCCCACTCAAACAGGTCGATCCTGAGAGGACACGACGCTCATCGCGGGACAGAGGGAGGCCGGAGTCTCCGTCTTTTAAAAAGGGAACTTATAAATCACATCGAGTCCTAATAAAAGATCTAATAGACTCAGCAGAGCTTCACTGTGTGTGCATCACACATGTACATCTTCATCCACCTGTACTACCTGAAAACCAAAACACAGCACGCTGTACATCTGTTTGTCTTCTGTATCTAAAGACGGCCTCTGTTTAAGGGGAACGGGACGCGTCCTAACATCTCCATGTCACTCCTTAAACATACCACGGTGCGTTCAGGCGTCCTGCCTCAGCTTCAAAACAGTTACAGGTGCTGGGATCAAACTATTCAAACGGTGAACTGTGTTTACAACAGGAGGCGAGGGAGTGTTTGAAGTGACGCTCCTCCAGGACTTTCCCAGGACCGGGTACCACAAAAGATCTCATACACGTTCTACTGAAGCACTAAAACATAGTTTTAGTTCAAGGTTCGATCCCCGGCTCCTCCAGGCTGCATGTCGAAGTCACTTTCTAGAAAAGCTAAACGTAATGGGACGCGTCCCAACATCTCCACGCCTGGGAATGAACTCCTTCAACACACCGCGGTGCTTTCAGGCGTCCGCTCCAAAAAACAATCAGCTCTTCAACGAATTACGTGACGTGACCCTCCTTCACAACTTTTCCAGGACCGGTTACAACTTAGATCTGAAGCCTGACCTCATTCAGAGGAAACTAAACTCCGTGTTTACACGACGAGTCACAGTGAACACCGACAAAACTAAGACTCTCTTCTGTTGGACTCGATATCAGAAAGATCCGAATCACTTCTCTTCTCTACGTGAAACTATTTCCAGTCTTTACCCAAATATTAAAACGTTTAGTGACTCGTCATCGAGATGTTTTATCGCAGGAGGACGTCTCATCACAGCCTGAAGGCAGCAGCAGTATCCAGAGGGAGGGACAGACGGAGGAAACAAGCGCACCCTCCTGTTGTTTCCATCCGGAGTGAACTAATTCAAACTAATCTTTTTGTGACAAACCGTCTGAACACAATGAGCCCACAGGAGAGACAGTATTTTTATCACTAACCCTTGTTTTCCAGGACTCCAAGGAAGCGGGCCTGGACCTGGACTGTTCCAGGTATTATTCCAGGAGGAGTCTGGGATCAAACTGTGAATTAAGTAACCGTGGCAGCTGTGTTTACTACATCTGGATGAGACCCATCAGCCAGCAGAGTCCTGGTCGATCAGGGTTTCATCACCGACCCTTGTTTTCCAGGACTCTAAGGAAGCGGGTCTGGACCTGGACCTGGTCTGTTCCAGGTATTATTCCAGGAGGAGTGTGTCACAGCAACTGTCTTGAAAAACAACAGGAGCTGAAGCATTATTTGACGTGATGGAGGCAGCAGCTGACAGGTGGAGGAGTCCTCATCATCACACTTGTTTTCAAGGCCTGGGAAGCGGGCCTGGAGCAGGTCTTGTTCTGTTCCAGGTATTATTCCAGGAGGAGGAGTGTGTCAGCTTCAAATCACTCCGGTTCACAGCCCGACTCCTCCCGTGGTGACCCCGCAGATCACACCGAAGCTGTCCGCTCGCCTCCTTTTCAAACACCCGTCGACCTGATCCCGCACGGACCCGCAAACCGAGTCAGACCCTGCTACGCAACACGGCTACCGTTAGCCCCGTTAGCTCGCTAGCCCCGTTAGCCCGGTTAGCCCGCTCTAAAGCGCCAAACTCCGGCGTCGAGTCGAGCCGTTTTTATTAAAACCGTACCCGCGGAGAAGTGTCGGTGAGATACCCGTTGTCCCGGCCGGGCTGCCCGCCGGGGTCCGTGCGGGCGGAGCGGCCCGTGTCGCGGTAAAATGGCAGCCGAGCTCGGTATGAGTCAGGGAAACAGCTCGCGCTAGCCGCTAGCGTTAGCTGCTAGCTCCGAGACCGAGCGTCGTGAGAAAAACTCGAGGCGGCTCTTACCATCTTCAGGGCCGCCACTGCCACGGGCCGGTCGGTGTGTGTGTCGGTGTTCAGGCTCAAAGGTTGTCTGCTTCTTCTGCTTCTTCTTCTTCTGCTTCTGCTGCTTCTTCTGCTTCCTCTCCGTGTGTGTGTGTGTGTGTGTCCGTTGCTAACTGCGACCGCTCCGCTTCGTTCGCACAAAGATCAGCCACCGAATCACGGCGCGTTCAGGGCGCCTCGGAAATATGGACACTAGTTCTACTACAAGTACTACAAGTACTACATGTACTACATGTACAACTACTACAGCTACTACAGCTACTACATGTACAACTACAACAACTACAACAACTACATATACAACAACTATAACTACAACAACTACAACTACATGTACAACTACAACTACTACAACAACTACTACAGCTACTACATGTACAACAACTACATGTACAACTACAACTACATATACAACAACTATAAATACAACAACTACAACTACATGTACAACTACAACTACATATACAACAACTATAACTACAACAACTACAACTACATGTACAACTACATGTACAACTACAACTACATGTACAACTACTACAACTACATATACAACAACTATAACTACAACAACTACAACTACATGTACAACTACAACTACTACAACAACTACATGTACAACTACAACTACTACAACTACTACAGCAACTACTACAAGTACAACAACAACTACATGTATAACTACTACAACAACTACTAGAAGTACAACAACAACTACAAGTACAACAACATCTACATGTACAACTACTACGACTACTACAAGAACAATAACTACAGCAACTACACGTACAATTACTACTATAACAACTACTACAACAACAACTACTACAACTACAAGTAGAAACAACAACTACAACTACAATAACTACAACTACAATAACAGCAACTACTACAACAACAACTATAACAACAACTACTACAACTACAATAACTACAACTACAACAACTACAACATCAACTATAACTACAACAACTACAACATCAACAATAACTACAACAACAACAACTACAACTACAACAATAACTACAACAACTACAACAGCAACAACTACTACAACAACAACTACTACAACAACAACTACTACAACAACAACTACTACAACAACTACAACAGCAACAACTACTACAACAACAACTACTACAACAACAACTATTACAACAACTACAACTTCAACTGTATTTATTTATATAGCACCTTTCATACAGAATTGTAGCCCAACGTTCTTCACAGAGTAAAAACAGAAATAGACAACAACTAACAGTTCTTAAGGTAAGAGAGCAGTTGCATGAAAAACTTCAGATTAGAAGAGTTAAAAGCATAAAACCACGATAATTAAACAAATAATAGGAAAACTTAAAACCTATAGGGTTAAAAGCATAA
>NW_020851881.1:170195-195927 GCF_000972845.2 Larimichthys crocea | reverse complement strand
ACAACAACAACTACTACAACTACAAGTAGAAACAACAACTACAACAACAACAACTACAATAACTACAACTACAACAACAACAACTACAATAACTACAACTACAACAACAACAACTACTACAACTACAAGTAGAAACAACAACTACAACAACAACAACTACAATAACTACAACTACAACAACAACAACTACAATAACTACAACTACAACAACAACAACTACAATAACTACAACTACAACAACAGCAACTACTACAACTACAAATATAACAACTACTACTACAACTACAATAACTGAAACTACAACAACAATAACTACAACAAGTACAACAACAACTACTACAACAACAACTACAACAACTATAACTACAACAACTACAACAACAACAATAACTACAACAACTACAACAGCAACAAGTACTACAACAATAACTACAACTACAACTTCAACTGTATTTATTTATATAGCACCTTTCATACAGAATTGTAGCCCAACGTTCTTCACAGAGCAAAGTAAAAACAGAAATAATCAACAACTAACAGTTCTTAAGGTAAGAGAGCAGTTGCATGAAAAACTTCAGATTAGAAGAGTTAAAAGCATAAAACCACGATAATTAAACAAATAATAGGAAAACTTAAAACCTATAGGGTTAAAAGCATAATGAATGCTTAATACAACTACATAATACTACTACTACTAATAATAATGATGATGATAATAATAATACAATACTACGGCTTAATACATGCATAATACAACTACAACAACAACAAAAAAAAAAAGCAAACACAGCACAATTAGACACATTACAACATTAAATATTCACTAATAATAATAATTATCCAATCCACTTTATTTATATAGCACTATTTTTAGCAAACACAGGGTTTCCAAAGTGCTGCACAACAAGATAAAACACAATAAATAAACAATAGAAACACAATAAAAACATGAAGTATACAATAGAAAGATAAAACAACAATAAAATAAAATAAATAAAAAGCACTACCCACACAAGATAAAATAATAAAATAAAAATAACTAAATAAAAATATGCATGTATACACATAAAATTATTATTAGAATAGAAATGATATTTTCAATTATAAAATTATTTTAAAAATCATATAAAATAAAGAAGATGACATATACTCACAATGTGTGGTGTTAACACAGCATCAGATATTAGTTTCAAATTGTACAATTCAAGTTAGTGCACCGACTTCACTGGTCAAAGGTTCGTTAGGCTGTCCAAAGTAGATTAAAGCAAGCTCCTGCAACTCTGCAGACTCTTTCTAACATATTAATGGAACCGATAGATCCATTTAAGTAATTATGAGTTCAGTGTGGTGGCCTTTTGTACACTACTGCAACATCTGAAGCCAGAATAAATAAGATACTCTCTCCAAGGGTCTGTTTTGAAATTCTGTATAAATACACGTATTATGTTGTCACAAATATAGACAGGCAGTATGAGTAGTATGAAAGTTATTGTCTTTAACCTTTGTTAGGATTACAGTATAAATCTGTACAGGATCCACATAAAAAACTACTCCAGTACTCGGACATGAAAAGTCGGAGCTGACGAGAATTCCCTGAACGCACCATGAGCGTCACACAGAATAGGACTACAATCATGGCGACGCACAACAATCATTACAGCTGCTCCGACTACAGATATTGCAATATCTGCCACGCATGCGCATTCGGCGCGTTTCTGTCACCCAATATAACATTTTAATTATGCATGGCCGAGACAGACGCACGAGGCTGACATTTATCTAATCTGTGCATGTGTGTGTGTGTGTGTGTGTGTGTGTGTGTGTGTGTGTGTGTGTGTGTGTGTGTGTGTGTGTAACATTAGAGTCATCCACAGATGTTCTTCCTGCAGTGGGTCGTGATGTTCGGCTGTGACTTCATCTCACTTCGATCATTTTTCAGTCATCTCTAACACAACATGCCGTGTGGTCATCAGCTCTATCCCACCCTGTGCACCTCCACTGCCTCTGAAACAGGCGGAATACGACCTCTGTTGGTGGATGAGAGAATCACAGAAACAAACACTTAAATTATATATTCACCACTATATGTCGAACCCCTAACCCTGCAGGAAAAGCCTGGTTATCATCATTTATATTTTCCTGTTGTCAACAAATACCATGGAAACACCAAATCCAGCAATAAATGTGTCCAAACTAACAAGTGCTGATATATCTTCTTCCTCTGTGCCACAGAGCTTTGCTCTTGTTAAAAAACAAAATCACCAAATGTGGATTATTCCGCCGCTGTAAATAGTCCCCAACACATGCAAATACAAACAGCAAAAAGAAAGACGGAGGAGGCGTTTTAATGGACTCTCTGAAACTTTGTGGGAGGTCGCTCAGCGGCGTGAGCGCCTTCAGTTTTTGACCAGCTCTGTAGACATCACAGGGCACGGCGACTCCTGATGTACATGGTGTCCATATCTATCCATACATTTAATGATGACGGTGCAGACTTCCACTTTGAATATATATAAATATATATGTGTGTATAATTGTGAGGTATTTGTACTGTACTCTGAGGGGAGTATTTAATACTTTATTGTACTTTGCACATAGAGATTACAGTGAACATATAAAATACAGCATTGTATTGTTACAATATTATATTACAATAATAAAATGCTGCCCACACGCTGTGAGTACTTTGAGTACTTTAAGTATGTTCAGTACTACAAATGTGACAAACCAGGTTTGATGTGTTAAACTCTGCTAAATACTACATTACCCATGAATCAAATGATTTATTGTTATGACGATGAGCCCGTGTGCGTCCCGGTGGTTTGTCTCCTGTAAACTAAGACAAAATACTCCCAAAAATTAAAATAATAATCGGTGAACTAAGACAAAATACTCCCAAAAATTAAAATAATAATCGGTGCACCAGCAGAATATGAAGCTCCCTGACTGGATGTTTCTTATTGCAGGGCTTCAGTGTGATTTCCGGATAGAGCTGCACAAACAAAAACCATGAACTTCCGTCGTACTGGGCTGGTGATGGTAAACATGGACAGCATGAGCTGAATATAAGAGAGACTTTGGGTTCCACATCTAGATACTAGATTGGTACATGACACACATTTACAGATACATAGTACATAACTATATATAAAACATATAGTATGATGCTGTCAGAAATCTGCAGGGTTTGGTCCACGGTAAGTTTTAAACATGTTTGAAGTCATGAGCTGCCAGCAGAGACGCGAGGCGAGGCGACAGGCGTTTCCTCCATCAGCTGCGTCTTCACCTGAAACCACGAGAGTGTAAGAGTGAGCACTGGAGGATTTCTTTAATGTAAAGACACTCACAGGTGCTGCTTCTAAAAATACAGTCACTGTTCATCCTATAAAACAAAGACATGCCGGCTTCATCTCTGTGCGCCCACCTCCAGGTGATTTCCCTCCAAATGTGACAAAACCAAAAACATATTGTATCAACTACACAAGTATACTGTACTTAAGTAGAATTCTGAGGTACGTCACTTGAGTATTTCCATGAATTTAGTTACTAGTTACTTTACAGATTCAGATTATCAACAAAGAAAATATTATAGATTATTATAAATCCGTGAGTTCAAACTATCAAATGTGATGAAGCGCTGGTGAAATGATTTGTTAAACTGGTCAGAAATGAAAGTCGTCAGACCGGTTTCTGTTTCCTCTTCGCTTGCATCATTTCCTGCTGCTGCTTCGACCGTACTTCCTCCAGACTCATGCATCCACCCACACGGCTGGGGTTGATGGAGACGTAAGCCATCGCTCTGCTCAGCCGAAGCGCCTCCAAAGCAGCAAGCTCCGCCTCCGCCTCTGCACCAACCCAATCACACGCCGCATCACAGTTTACCCAACATGAGGAAAACTTAAAAATATGAGCCACACACACACACACACACACTCACACACACACACACACACACCAGGCGACGACTCACTTCTCTGGATCTCTCTTCTTTTCTTTGGGTTCGGGGGGATGACGGTGAAAGCTTTGTGGCTGGAACAGAGGAACACACCGTGTTTATTGTCTGTGCCGAGCATAACATACTGAACATTTGAGGCATTCGGCCAATGATCTGCCAGCACAGGGTGACACACAGGACAGAGTCGGTGTCCTCCTGCTCAGGAACAAATCGTTCCAGGAGGGGATCAAACCTGCATCCTTCTGTTTGAAGGCTAAAACTATGAAATATGTGACCCAGTTTTTTGTTTTTTTGGTGAACATGCAGACGCGTGTGTGGTTCCATTTGGCGTTTTGAGATAATCAGCATCGTGAGACGGATGAACAAAAAATTCGCTGCCATGCAACGCGCCAACTGCTCATCGATTCGGGTGCTAATCACATTCACTGGGTTTCAGTATCTTGCCCGACACACTTTGACATGCAGACTGGAGGATCCGGGCATCGAACCAGCGATCTTTTGATCAGTGGCCGACCTCCTGAGTCACAGCAGCACCCTTCCTTTTGCTGAGGACCCGGTAAAGGACTCGTGTTGACTCCCACTGGACTGGATAAACCAGGAACAGCATGAAACTCTTTCAGATATTTTTAGTTATATTCTGAGTTCCTTCTTAAGTTTTCCAACGAGCTGAACCTCGTTCAGTTGTAGTGCTTTGGTTCTGTCCACTGAGCTTTAACTAGGGTTCAACAGAGAAGGAGGTTTCATTTCAAAAGCCGATATTTAGAGATATCGTAGGGCGACTAATGGCTGATGTTTAATGCCGATATCAAAACAAAGAACAGTCACGTATAGTTCAATTATTCCATGCACATGTTCTGCACTGTGTAGAAGTTGGTATATGGATCTTGAATAGTGAAGGGATCCGAGAGTTTCTGTCGATGCCGCCATGTGTTTCTGACAGTTGTTGTAGAACAATGACGTGCAACAAGATGTTGGAGTGATGGTAGACAGTAAACAGTCCAAAGCGTGGCTTCATTTCACAAAGAAAGACGACAACAGCGCTCGTTCAAAGTACGTCTTAGGAACATTAATGCTGCAGTCCATCCGGTTCACATGATGTAGTATCTGGTGTCTCTCAGGCCAACTGGTTCCTGATCAAACACTGGAGTTCTTACACACTCGAGTGACGTGCATGCCTGTTCACACTCTCTGAAAACCTGTGGAGCTCTCAGGAATCAGTCAGATTGGTATCGACGCCGAGCCCTAAACTTGTCAAACAAAGTGTGTGTTCTTTCTGGATGTTTACACTGACGCAGGTCTGCAGCAGTTCACCTGCAGGTCTGTCATGACAGTGGGTGGTAAAGCATGTAGGATTAATCCACTGCAACAGATGGCCTCAGACTTCAGGACAGCACACCTGCCTTTGCAGGTACTGACCCGAACACACTCTGAGAGGAGTTCAGATCAGACTGTGGATCCGTTTTTACTCTGAACTAATGAAACAGAAACACAGTGAAGACTCCTTACAGAAATACTGATGTTATGTTGTGTTATTCTTTACAGACCTGATAACATTCATGTGGCTCCACATGCTGATATTTGGATTGCTTGGAGCAGCTTTCAGGGCACATTGGACACTCCAACTGTCATGGACATGTGGAGACATTACCTACAGGTACCACAGGTACTGTGGTGTCTCACCTCTGGATTTGCTTTGTCTCAGCCCTGACGCTCCCTCGCTGCTCCCTCGGACCACAGGCGGTCACCTCCGGGCCTTTTGGGTTGAGAACAGCGGCATGTTTAACTCTGTTGGTCGCTGCTGTCCTGGGAGCGGTGGAGCTGGACCTGGTTCTCGTTTCGCAGGTCGTTTTCGAGGCGGCTGACCTCTGCGCACACCTGTCTTCACGCTGCGGACACCTGTCTCCACGCTGCGGACACCTCGGGCAGCTCGACGCGCGGCTTTTACGCACAGCGGGCACTCGGAGTTCACTCTGCGCTCCGTTAACCGCTCTCACCTTCACCGGTTTGGGTCTCTCGGGTGTTTTAGTCTCCACCGGTTTCGGCTTGATGACTTTTGTGGATGGCATTTCTTAAACTTCAGAGTAACTCTTCCGTTTCTGGAAGAGACGCGTCATCTTCTGCAAAAACCGAAAATCTCAACTTTCCCTGAGACTCGGTTGCTATGGCGTTTGCGCCCTAGCAACTGAACCGTCAAGTCACACAGACCAGGGTAAGACTTCTGGTCTAAACTTTCAAAATAAAAGACAGAAAAAATTAAACATTTCATGAAAATGAGTGATGCTATAATGATTCGGAGCACTGATGGTTCACCATCTCATCATTGACTCTTTACAGCAAAGTCCACAGCGTTGAACATTAACTGGCTTTGTTAGTCAATTAACCAGAAAGGAGCATGTCAGAAATTTAATCTGCAACAATTTCACAACCGAAATATTCACATTTTTTTTATTTTATTTGCTGGTTTGAGCTCCACAGATTTGGATATTTTCTGTTTTTCTTCACATTTGTTTGAAAGTTGGTTTCACAAACTGTTTAAAAATGTTAATATATGTTTAATGAAATGTTATTATTGTTTGACACTTTTAGACCAAATGATTGACAGGAAATAATTCTTAGATTAAATATGAAATCAAACATTTATTCAGACTTCATCACCTGTCCTGCAGCAGAGGCATTGCTCTGCTTTGTGCTGTGACCTGGGTGCAACACGACTCAAAGTTTTAAAGCTGTTATTAACTTTTTTAGAATTCGCAATGTTTTTGCATTTTATTTTGAAGGCAGAGCCGCGTAGTTTCCGGTGTGGTGCAGGTGGAGTTTGATGCAGGTGCAGATTAGAGCGCGTGACGCAGCAGAGTGTTTGTTGTCCAATGACGCTTCATCCGATTACTGACACGCGACTCCACGCAGGTCACATGACCTCATGCTGAGAGTACAGGTGAATGTTTCACTCACAGACATATGATCAGTTCATAGACTATAGATTATAGATTACATGCAGCGCCACCTGCAGGCCAGCTGTCACATTAAAGTCATTAATATTCAATAACACTGACTTCAGTTCGGTTCAGTTACAGCATGCATGTTACCAATGTGTATGATAACCTGCATGTCTCTATGTTTCTGTTTATGCCACTACATTTATTAGACAGTTATCCTAAACTCTGATTGGCTGTCTGCTCGGTCAGAGGTGAGTTTGACGATGATGAATTCAACTGAATTTGTTTTTTTACTTTTGTTTTGTTGTTACTTTATTTTGTGATTAATTTCATGAACGTTCATTGTTTGTCACATTTTTATCTTTTCAATAAAAGCCTTATTTATGAGAAATACTAAATTAATGCTATTTGCTATGCTGACATATTTGCACCATGGAGGGTCTAATGAAATGAAGACCACAAACCTGCAGTTCCTCTAACGTCCAGAAGTGGCTCCAGAAGTGAGTCAGTCTCCATAAGTCCCCATGTCCAAATGTCCAACTTCACAGCAGAAATAAACATGTTTACAGCCTGGTACAAAAAACAGTTTTGGTCTCTGTAGCTAATTTCCCCGTTCATGACAACTGTACTGAGGGTGAATTTATATACAACTCACCTGTTCACATTATATTAAGGCTTAAAGTTATGCAGGATTAGGAGCGTGCTCCGCCGGTGATCCACCTGTTTGCAAGTCACAACGCTGAGCTTCACGGCTCTCCAGTCTGTGGTTTCAGTGCACAAGTTTCGTGCCACCCCTGCATAAATTGGTGCTCGGGCCCCTGAGTCAGAAAAGTGTGGATACGGCACTGCTTTAAGACTTAATTTTCAGATTTATAGAAATATGATAGATGTAATTAGAAACAGCCATTTGTATGATGTCATGTCCTCATCTCTGACACTGGAAACACTCTGCAGATAAGAAGTCTGGGCTCTGCCTGCAGACCTCTGACTTGCATTCATGTATTGTTACATTGTGCTTCTTGCAGCCCTGCACGCTGGTTGAACAGTGTTCATGTCTCATGCCGTGCATGCGGCAGCCTGGTGCTGTGTGTGCGAGTCTTCGCGGTCCTCCTGAGCTCTGAGTGGTGCTGTCTCGCCTCTGCCCTCATGTGAAAACTGCCTTCCATTGCATTTCTCCACCAGCGGACTAACCAGGCCCCTCGCAGCCGCTACACGGTGGCCCCGAGCCGGGCTGATTCCCACCGCAGACCCGGCAGGTGTGACGTTGGTGGTACACCGGAGAACGGCGGGCAACGTAACCCATTTTGGAAGCTGGATTTACGGACTGCTGCGCGAGGGGGAAAGCCCGGGATGTGATGAAATCCTAATCAAAGTGCGACACACACACACAAGCCCATGCACATCATAAACCCGGGGCCTGTCTTCATTGCAACTTTGGCTTTTTGGGCTCTCTGCAGGGGGGCGAAGGCTGATCATCAGAGGTGAGGCTGCTGGATTATTGTCTGGGGGAGGGTGACGCGCACTTCACAGCAGCCCCTGCGCTGTCAGACGAGGAAGTGAGGCTTCATACACGCCCATTTCAGCCTGTCGACCCTGTTAGAAAAGCCCCAGAACCCGTTCATCAGATAACACAGCGGCAGACTTTAGGAAACATGCGGTCACTTTCGGATGGACGACGCCGGGAATAACCCGCAGGACGACGCCGATCTCAGAGGGCAGGTGAGCGCAGCGCCTTTACGCAGAGCGTGGACATGACAAGCTCCCCAAATGTTTTTATCGTGAGACTGAAGGCCTGGCTCCATCTTTTTTTTTTTTTTTTTGATAGTCACATGCATGATCTCTGGCCTAACTGTCACCGACATGCTTTGTGCCTCACACACACACACACACACACACACACACACACACACACACACACTTCAGTGTCATCGCCTCCGGCTGCGAGCGACAAGAATAAAGTGAGACTTGTCAAGTGTGTGGAGTTAAACGAGCCGCTGCTGCCCCAGATGTCAGCATCTGCCCCCGTGTGTGTGTGTGTGTGTGTGTGTGTGTGTGTGTGTGTGTGCGTGTGTGCGTGGAGTGGCACCTGCTTGCGTGGTGATGTTGCGTGGTTGATTTTTTTTTTTTTTTGCAGCTTTCAGAGTTGCAGACCACCAACATGCTCCTCTCTGCATGTGGCTGCTGTAACAGGCGAGATAACTCCATAGTGCGTTATAACGGCTCGATTCTTTGCATGTTTGACACATTGTTGGTGAATTATCAACTGAGTAACACATCCTAAAGCAAAAATCTGCTAACATACAACCTGTCAAATTAGAGTATTTTTATAGAATATTTTTGGACACGTGAAGTTGTCTTTGGGGACTTGTCATTGTTCTCATAAATATACAAACAAAACCACAATAATTAATTCTGAAAATAAAATAAATAATCATTAGTAGCAGTCCATATTTGTACTTTTATCACTGTGCAATCATGTATGAAAAAAGGAACATTACATTGAAGTTCTTGATCATGAGCGTGAATCACATGGTGCACTACATGTTAACATCACTATTAACTATGTACTGATACTTCACCTCCATGTACAAATACATCACAGTGTTGCTAGCACTGTCATTTAACTTGTACTTTTACTGCACTGTGTTCAGATGCAGAGTAACTTTTTTGAGCCGTAATCTTTATTTTTTTTAAAATCTGAATTTGGAAAACTGAACTTGAATATTGATTATTTCTATTTATTAAAACACGTTCAGAGACGTTGTTGCATGTTTAGACAGAGTAATCCTCTTGGTGAACAGTGGTTACAAAACCAGAGCGGACACATTACCATGAATAGTGACGTATTTTATGGTTTTGTTGATGCATGTTCAGTGAGTCAGTCTCCATAAGTCCCCATGTTTCACAGCAGAAATAAACATGTTTACAGCCTGGTACAAAAAACAGTTTTGGTCTCTGTAGCTAATTTCCCCGTTCATGACAACTGTACTGAGGGTGAATTTATATACAACTCACCTGTTCACATTATATTAAGGCTTAAAGTTATGCAGGGTTAAGAGCGTGGACGCTTTGATTGACAGGTGGATTTCACTACAGGTGTCATTATTTCATTGGACACACCTCAGCTCCACCCATGCTCCACACTGTTACAGATGCTGCATCCATGTTTCATACAGTTTTATATCTGAATCGTGATCTGACTCTGACGTATGATCCTGTTAATGTTCCTGTTGCTTCTGTTTCCAAACTTCACATCACGTCTTCGTACTAGATGGCTCTGCTGACTGGACGAATTCTGGTTAGCGTAGTGTAAACAATGTACAATGTACGTGAGTACTTGAAAAGTGCATTTTATTATTAGTCTAGCTTTGGTCTTATATTAAACTTTTGAAACCTGCAGGATGTTTGATGTAATATTGCAGTTTTTGATGCTGCAAATCGTGAAATTAAATTATTGTTTTAAGTCTGGCTAAAGTCTACAGGACATTTAAAAACTAACAAAGAAAGATCGCACTTTGGATCGTGGTATGATTTCGAAAATTCGGCTCATATCTGGTGTCACATCCTCATCAATCAATCATCATCACACCTGAGAAGCAGAATGACTCTTAACTATTAATCAATTATGCAAAACAGTTACCAATTACCTCATCACTGATTGACCACTCAATTAATCTAATTTTCAGATCTAGGACTGAGACAAAAACACAAATCTCAATCAAGTTTAAAGCTCTGCCATATGCACAGTACAAGTACAGACTACATATAGATTAGTGTGTGCACGGGAAGAGCTCGGATTAAATCAAACTGTCCGATGATTACAGGGTGCATGTATTGTTACATCACTCTAAACCGAGTGCTTTAACGGGAATCAGGGCTGCAGCTAATGATTATTTTAATTATCAGTTAATCTGCTGATTAAAACACACACACATTAATTATATGTTGATTGACGTATTGTTTAAAGGACTAATTGCTGCAGCTCTGAAAAAAATTCTAGTGAGTCAGCAGACTCACATATTAAGCTGCAGTTCAGTTCACATCACTTTGGACAACAACTAATCACTTAAATTAAGACGAATCACCAGGGCTAATTGTTAGTTACGGCCCTGATCAGGAGATAAAAAGGTATCCTGCCGTTATTGTAAGTAATGAGCTGTACACTGGCGCTCGGAGTCCCTGTAGGATGATTTTTCAGTTGTCTTAGCAGTGGCGGGTCACATTAACTGCTGCCATGGCTCTAATCCAAAACACTCGGCTGAAGCTGATAGTAACGGCATCGTGTGTCACTCTGCTGTGTTTTCCAAACAGGCAGCGAAAGGTACAGTCAGCCGTGATGAATGGTTCAGTTGAAGGCTCATTATCGTGTCCTCAAAACAAACCGGAGGGATTGTTTAACCCGTTCAATCCATCACTGTCTCCCAAACGCACATGCGTCACATTAATGTTGGTTTCATGTTCTCAGTGTGGATTTTATCCTCGGGCCAACAGTCAGACCTCAAACCATCACCTCAAAACCAGTTGTAAGATAATATTTGCTAGTTTTAGTCCCTCAGCCAAATAAAGTCTAAATTTTCTGTAACCGCTTATCCTCATCAGGGTCACGGTGGGGCTGGAGCAGAGAGAGAAGTACATAGTGGACAAGTCGCCAGTTCAGCACATAGAGGCAAACAACCATTCACACTCACATCCACACCTACTGACAATTTAGATTTAGATTAACCTGTTAAGATTCATGTCTTTGGACTGTGGGAGGAAGCCGGAGTTCCCGGAGAGATTTATTCATTTAAATGTAGGGTGGCACGGTGTCGCCTCACAGCAAAAAGGTTCCTGGTTCCAGATTCAGTCTTCCTGGGTGGAGTTTGCATGTTGTTCCCGTGTCTGCATGGGTTCTCTCTCTCCGGGTACTCCGGTTTCCTCCTACAGTCCAAAGACATGCGCTCATTAGGTTAATTGGTGAGTCTAAATTGTTTGTCTGCGATGAACTAACGATTTGTCCAAGGTGTACCCCACATCTCGCCCAGTGTCAGCTGGGACAGGCTCCCGTCCCCCCTAGTGAGGATAAGCAGTTACAGGTTCTGTATTTATATATGTTGCTTTGTGTTTTCCGTGTCTCGTAGTCTGCTACTTTCACAGCAACTACACCACCAGGTGCCACAAAATCCTCCTCACTGCTTCTTTATTTCCTGTTCTCACCACACTGTTGAGATGTTTGTTGAGGTGAATAAAGCAATGAAGAAGATCTGTGCTTGTTGCTTTGAAGCTCACACTGGTCTGCATCTCGCTGTGGTTGCTGTGGTTTGTGTCTAAACATGGGTCTAAACTATTTGTTTGAAACACACCAGTTTGTAGGGCTGTGTCTTAAAGGACCAGTGCGTAGGATTTAGTGGCATCTAGTGGTAGAGTCGAGATTGCAACCAACAGAATACCGGCCCCACATCCAAGCATGAAGGAGAAACTAACCAACTGATGTTGATTAAGTCAAGTTAAATAGTTTGATCACAAATCACGCCTTCTTTCGCCAGACCTTGCTTTGCTTCCGCTGACTTTTAGCTCTGTTTTTGGTCTGCACCGTCTCCTTGGGGAACTATTGTAGCTCTTTAGCTGCTAAATGATCTACTGTGCTCACCAGCTCGTCTCAAACTGTGTCCATCTGCAGTGTTTAGAGGGGTTTCAGAATTTTCTGTGTATAAACTGTGAAACTGAAAACAACTCTATGACGCGGTGAGAGCGACAGTGAATTCATGGGCTGGACTGATAAACGACGAGCTGAAACCGACAAAGCTCCATGAAACCGACGGGACGATAATGACCTAAATTATTGATCATAGAAAACTGTGTCAGAATGAAATCAGTGATTTGGTGTTGATCTTTTACAGTGTGCTAAAGTGTTGAAGGATGGACAGGGAGCTGGTACGACAGAGCCAATCAGAACACGGAGAGGCCACCAATGGAACCAGCCCTTCCACCACCACGCCCAACTCCTCCACCCCTACGACCCCCACCCCTCCTCGGCTCACCCCTAACCCCATGCTCCTGGACTCTCCTGCTCCCACGCTGACGCCCACCACCTCCTCCCCACCGCCTCCTCTCACCCCTGCCCCCTCGGTGTCTGCGACCCACGCCCCGAAGATGGCCACGGCGACAGCCGGCTCTCCGTCTCCCCACATCCTCGTCCCTGCTCCCCCAAAACTCACCCCCACAGCGACCCCCGCCCTCCGCACGTACTCTCGCCCGATCCTTCCCTCCCCGACTGGAGTCTCCAAAACATCTCCTGCCACACAAACCGCCAGCTCCTCCTCTCTTCTCCCTCCTTCCTCCTCGTCCTCCTTCTCTTCTTCTTCTTCTTCTCCTGTTGTAGCCAGCACCACCTCGCCCCTCCTCACATCTTCATCTTCTTCTGCAACGCACAGCAGCACCACCACCACATCAACCAAGACCTCCACCAGCCTGACCAACGGGAACACAAGGCCTGTATCAACGCCAACCTCCACGCCAATCACGCCCTTTCACACACCGGCCAGTCCACCTGGCAGACAGGTAACAGACGCACATACACAGGTCGCTCTATGACCTTTCACCTCGTGTATTCCTGGTTGGATTGTCCTTAAACTCTTAGTGGGAACATTGTGAAGTCGTGTATCAGACGCGTAAGTCTAAGTGCTTAATTACGCACTGTGCAAAAATAAAAAATATGAGCAACATTTTCTGATGACTTCAGCTCCAAAATACAAAACCACAGAGTCAGGGGAAACATTCAGGTCCAGTTTGTGTGTCGCTGTAGTTCTTCTGTCATATTGAGCTCTGTGGGAACATTTGCAACACCTGAGAGAGGTTCAGAGCTGCTACTGCGTAACGCACAATGTTACTCTACTACTGCTGCGTTTACAGTGAGGGTCACCACATGGGAGACATTTAGTGGAAGTCGGAGCCGTATCGTGAATCTGGACACACAAAAATCTCCTCGGAATAAAGCGCTGTCGGCTCTTTTTTACTCCAGATCTTCCAGATTTGGATTTACAGGTTGATTTCTTTGCATGTCCAACGACCGTTCTGGTTCTGGCGCCGTGATTTACGACTTCATGCCCGTCCCTCAGAGGGTAATTTCCTCAGTGCTATGGGACTTTGCTTCAAAGCCCTGCTTTGGCTCTTTGGATCTTTTTGAGGGTTTTCAGACTACATGTATGGTTCCCAAGTTACATGCGGATGTAACGTAACATGTTTGGGGTTTTTTTTGGAAACTGAGACTAAACATTTAGTTTGAAAGTGAAAGGATTACAGTTCAGAGAGTTTACTAACTTGGCAATAACATGCAGGGTTCACTGTTATATCTTACTGAGACATTTGATAGAACTGAGCCATTGTTGATGAAGTTTTTCCTGCTATGACAAGTCAAAGACACGCCTGTCTCCCGTGTGGAAACATTACGTCCTGCTCACGAAATCTCAACTTTACGTTACTCTTCAGCCACCAGAGCCAAAAAATACTCGAATACTCAAACTCTGCTGCGTATTTATTTATGAAACTAACCCCAGACCCGACTACAGACTAATTCTCACCAGGTTTAAATGACTATACACCGTACATGCGGTATAGTTGTAGCGGCTCTGATGGACTTGACATACATTACTGGTCCGTGTGAGATTTTGAAAAGCATGAACAGGCATCCTAAATCAGACGCTATGATGAAATGTACTGATGTGTAACGTTTCGCCTTGTTGTCTCTCTGCACGCTATGAGTGGCACAAACTTTGTGTTGGAGAGAGCAACAGTTTGGGCATCAAACATCGATAGTTTGTTGGTATCGTACCAAAAACCGGCGTCTTCTTTTTCTTCTTATTATCTGATCACACAGTCCTGTATCATGTCACAGGTTTGAGAACTTTAGTTTCTTTTGTTAGTACGAGTATCCAAAGATTCTCAGTGTAGCAGTAACGTTAAACCACGGCACACTGAGCTTCAAATCCAGATGATTTGAAGCTTAATCCTCGTCAAAGCTGTGCCAGCGTGGATCGTTGAGGCGTCTGCTGCTCGAGGTCAAGTGTGTGTTTGCGTTACAGTTTCCCCTGTTTGCTTTCATCTGAGCACATTTCACATCCTCAGCCTCAGGTAACGCGTCTCAGGCTTGGTGAATAAACACACAGCTAAACTGCGAGCAGGCCTCGGCCACATTTAGACACACACACACACACACACACACACACACAAGCGTAGATGTACAGGTGTTTCTACGCGTGTTTCATCTCGACTTAAAGAGCCGGCTGTTGTGGAAAATAAGACGCGTCTTGTCTTGGGCTTCAGAGAAGTTAATGAAGTGAGATTTAAAAGTGAAAGTGGTGCGTTCAAAAGATGTTTTGTGAGTATTTCAGAAGCAGCTGTCAACTTAAACGACAGATTGTCAGTGAAGTATCCTTGAAGTATCTAACAACACTTGGAAGGTAAGAACGCTGAATACACACTGAATAAATCCAGTTTGTCCGCGCTGCGTTTACATCCTGCTTCTAATGAAACGGAGCATGTAAAAATTATCGACGTGCTTTGCCTGGATGCTTGGCAAAGGTGTGGTCAACGGCGCCGTCAGCCAATCCGTGCAGCGGACCGTGAATATTAATGAAATCTGAAACTGTGTGTGTAAAACAATGTACGACAACAACTGCTGCTTTGCTTTTCTAGGGAATGTGAGCAGAAGCTCTTCCTTCCTTCCTCATTCCGCCTCCCTCCTCTCCTCCCCTCCTCCCCCCTCTCGTTGCAGGTATCGCAGACTCATCCTGTGGGCACACCTGGTCTCGTACGAGCCAATCAGAGCCCCTCCCCTGCTGTCAGGCAGCGGGTATCCCAGCAGACTTTGCTCCTAGGGAAAGGTCTCAAAGGGTCTGGCCAGGACCAGGTGCTGCTTAGAGCTCAGATGGTAAACACAGATACACACACACACACACACACACACACACACACACATTTACATAGATTTCACTGCCTAATGCGGTTAGCTGCTGTTAACGTGCAGCGGGAGAAAGACGACCAGTATTAAAATGAGATATCAGCAAAGGTCACAGGGATGATGCGTTCAAGTTATGTAGGACAGAAAGACGCTGTGAAAACAGCTGGACATCAGTGTAAAACAATCATTATTGATCATTTGTATCATTTTATTTATGGAATATCTGATCGCACTTTTAGAAGGATCAGTCTGTGTTTTTCTCATCGTTAACAAATCTCAAATTAATCGATCGACAACGTGTTTGTGTGAATCCAAAGCTCGGCGAGACTCGTCAAACACCAACTGATATTATATCGTCAATATTAAGTGAATTATCTTTTCTCAGTTGGCCGCTCTGCTGAATAAAACAACACTGTTAAATATCGTCACATTTTATTTTATGTATTTATTTCATTTGGAGCGATGACAAAGAGAAGACTCGTTACAGGAATGACCTTACTTTAGAAATTACAGCAAAACTCCGTAAAGACGTTTTTTTTTTAACCAATGGGCTCCTGCATTACTTTGGACCGCCGCAGTGATGAGGTGGTGAACAATAAAGTAATAAAATAAAAATTAGTTTGTTTTGGCAGCATGTAGCGGTGAGGCTGCAGACTGCAACCCCCCCACCTCACCCTCCACGTTCAAGAGTGAAGGACAAACCACGCACTGACTCTACATCGCGTTTTTTAGCTACTGTAGTTTCTCCGTCGTGCTTGAAACAAGAGGGGGTCGGTGAGGGATGTTCAGTCGGCTACAAGCAACTTCACCACTAGATGTCACCAAATTCGACACATTTTTTTAAAGGTGTAAAAAGGACAAACACACTGTCACAATAAAGCCGGTTTTAGGGTGTATTCATCAGGTGGTTACGAACCAGCCGAGCCACAGACTGATCCTCCGATGATCGCGACAGGAAAGGAAGGAAGAGATATTATATCACACACATTCATCTTCAGTATGTTCGCACTGTGCTTTAATCCTCGCTCTCCTCTGTTTATTTCCTCCTCTCCTTTTCTTCCTGCAGCTGATTCTTACGTCTGCTATGCGACCTGCCTTGTCCTCCTCCTCTTCTTCCTCCTCCTCCTCTTCTTCCTCTCCTCCTTCCTCTAACCCTGCCTCTGCTCAGGTGAGCAGCCGAGCCGATCAGTCTCTTCCTGCGTGCATGCATGGCTCCACCTCGTAACTGTTACCACTGAGTTTATGAATTATGTTTGAAACAATGGGCGTGTTTGCAGAGGCCAGTTTTTCAAAATAAAACATCTTTCATAGCACCAGCCTTACACGACCCTCCAAACTCTTCATCAATGGATTTCTCTGACTACATCTCCATGAACACTTCATGTAGAGAAAGCTTGACAAAGCCACCGTACGAAGTCACTCACAGTTAGTTACAGTTTTTGGGGGGCGGCGTTCACGATCGACCTGAACATCTTTCTCTCTGTCTCCTTTTCCAGCTGCAGAGTCTCACCCTGAGGCCTCCTCCCCCCGGGGCCCTCACCATCCCCCCTTCCCTGCGCCTCAAACCCCCGTCCTCAGCCCCGCCTCCCCTCTCTCGCCCTCACGCTCCCCTCTTCCCACCACTCAGGCCGCGACCGCAGCCCAGCACCACGGCAACGGGGGAGAGCCCGACCACGCCCAGCCGCCACCTCTCCGTCCCACCTCCAAGTAGGTCCCAGGAGGATAACCAAGACTTGTGCTCGTCAGTGTTGGCGTTATTCAGACTTCATATTGACCGTTGTTCTGAACGGCGATACAAAAACATGATCTGAGAAGTGAGGGGGAACTTCACTTTTAATAAAGCAGAACTCGTTAATGAATCAGACACGGGGTTTAACCAATCGTGGCATCCTCAGGTAACCTGATCCGCTCGTACTGTACCAGCAGGTATTACACCTGGGCATTCGTGTTGTGCAGTGATAATTGGTTCGTCAGTTTGTGCAGCAATTATCCATAAACTCTGTAATCGAGTCACAAAAAACAAGCATGATCATTTCTAATGTTTAGTGAATTATTCGTGGATCAGTCAGGTTCTTAAAGGACAAATAAAATAACGTCATCGCACGCGTCCAATGTGACGTCTTTAATAGATTCATTCAGCCTTTTTTTGACTAACGAAATCCAAAAATATTCTTTTGTATTTTTGATGTTATTACACAATGACAGTCAGATATTTACAGACTGGGAATGAGGGGAGAAAGAGAGAGGGATGAACAGACTGTAAAGATTCCCAACAGACTCAATCCAGGGTCGCCATGGTGACGGATGAACTGTTCACAGCCAAGCAACAAACTCTGTGTCTGTGAAGTGAAGCCACAAACTGCTGCTGATCTCTAACGTCCACTTGAGGCTGGCTCCAGAAGTGAGTCAGTCTCCATAAGTCCCCATGTCCAAATGTCCAACTTCACAGCAGAAATAAACATGTTTACAGCCTGGTACAAAAAACAGTTTTGGTCTCTGTAGCTAATTTCCCCGTTCATGACAACTGTACTGAGGGTGAATTTATATACAACTCACCTGTTCACATTATATTAAGGCTTAAAGTTATGCAGGGTTAAGAGCGTGGACGCTTTGACTGACAGGTGGCTTGTTTAGGTCGGCGTCAAGTCTACCAATAAATCCACGCCTTTGCCAATTTCTAGATTAGGCGTGATGGGACATGAACGGTAGACGTCACGTATACGCTGTCCAAGCCAGACAACAATAATCACGTTACAATGACAGATTAGAGTGAAGCAGCTGCTAAAAGACAAACAATAAACTGCTGACTTGTTTTTAAATGAACATTTCAAACCATGTTAACGTCCTTTAACAGCTCATGAGGCGCCTTGTTTCTCGCTCTCGTCTAAAACGTCACCCCTGGACATAAACGCTCATCCAGAACAAACTAAGTCTGGGATAATTATTCAGGTTTTTTGGGTTAACATTAAATGTTGAATCCTCTCCGTCCTTCTCTTCCTGCAGCTCTGTACTCTCCGGTTCGAGCCGTCCCTCTGAGGCCCAGACTTCACTCTCCGAACGGTCACAGAGCAGCGTCGCCAAGGCAAACCTCGAACCTCCAACCAATCGCTGCTGCTCCCGCCAGTCACGCCTCTCCCATCGGCAGGCCGCTGGCTGGACTAAAGAGCTGTCCGTTAACTCAAACTATGCTGGGGCCCAGCCAATCCCAGCACAGCTCGTTATCTGTGACCAACCCCATGTCCGTTTCGTCCCATTTCGAGCGTTCGCCTTCTGCGGCGAGGCAGCTACAGATCATCGCCCTCTCTTCGGGCCGCCAGCCACAATCGGGGACGTACGCCCACACTGTGCAGTCCACGCCTCCGGTTGTGGAGTCGCCTGAGCTGTCCAGCCAATCATCAAAGAGGACGTCGAGCAGTGAAGACCTGCTTCCTCTTCCTCTAAACCCAACATTGCCAAAAAACAGCTCTCCTCTGCCCTCGCCTCCGTCTCTCCTGAGTCCAGCATCGCCTCCGAGTCAGGCTGGTCCTCAAACACAAACTCTGACGCAGAAAGGAGACGTGAAGGACGGCGAGGAGCAGCGAGAAAGAGGACGAGGGCTGAGACAAGGAGTCAGAGATGAGGGGAGTGTTGGTAAAGACCTGAAAGTGGAGAGAGACGACCAAAGAGAGAAAGTGAAGGAGGAGAAACGGAGGCTTTCAAATGAGAAGGAAGGAGGCGCCGCGACCCAGAAGGAACGGGAAGTTGAAGCAGTCAGAGAAGAAGAACAAATGGAAGTGACGGAGGAAGGCCAGAGCGACAAAGAGAGGGCAGAAAGAGGGGAGGACAAAAAAATGGAGGAGGAAGAACAAGGAGAGACGGCTATGGACCAGTCCGAGAGCCTGACCAGTCAGGTTCTCCACCGTTACCAGAACATGGATCCTATCCCAACGCCTGACCCCGTTAAAGACTCCAACGTGGAACCAAAACCCATCCTGGGTCTCATTTCGACCCCCGTCCCAGTCCCAGTACCAGTTCCAGTCCCGGAGGTCTCTGTCCAAAGTCAGAGGCTACCCGAGTCTCACCGGGACCTCCAGCCGGTCAGCCAGGAGGACTTCTGTGAGAACATGTCCACACAGTCTGACAACCAGTCAGGTACCTTCAACCGCGCACACACACACACACACACACACACACACACACACACACACACACACACTCTTTAGGGCTCATAGACATGCAAACGTAGCGGCGCCCTGGAAGCAGTTTTTTGGGGTTCGAGCACCTCTCCAGCTGCCAGTCCACCCACCACACTTTGGTCCATGTTGGACTTGAACTGACCTCCCTCTGGGGCCCAATCCAAATCCTTACAGACTGAGCCACAGCCAATAAATCGATAAGTCAAATATTAAAACGTATAAATACACAGATAAATAAAGATCGAGCTTGCCAATCTTCTAAGAAAGAAAGACGTGTGTGTATCTGATTAAACTTGATCTAACTCTGATCTCTGTCTTTACTCCTCCCAGCCTTGTCCAGCCTCTCCTCTCAGTCTCCCCCCTCCTCACCCTTCATCACCCCCTCGGCAGAAAACCCTCCACCCCTCCTCCCCGCTCAGAGCGCCCACCCGACCGACCTCAGCCTGTCGCAGCACGCGGCGGCGGCAGAGGAGGAGGACAAGGTCGACAAAGCGGCTGCGGGCGGGGCCGAAACCGAGACGAGGGAGCCCTACGACCAATCGGAAGACGAGTCTGACAGCTTGAGCCAATCGCTGAGCACCCCCTGGGAGCCGAGGGCGTGGCCTGAGGGACGACAGGTTCTGACTCACCTGGTGGAGGGATTTGTCATCCAGGAGGGGCTCCAACCGTTTCCTGTACGGACACACACACATATCACTGATGTTGATTTATAATGTTACAGTTATTAAAGGTCCAGTGCGGTTGTTCATTAAAGTACCTTTATATATATCGTGCAGGTGAACCGCTCGTCCTTGCTGGTTCCAGAACAGGTGACCAAACCACAGGAAGTGAACGGGACCAATGGGAAAGCGGCGCTGCCTGTGACGGACGCGATAAAACAAGCTGAGCACTCCACCGACTCGGAGCAGGAGGACGCAGGAGACACGGACGACGCCGGGAACAGTACGAGTGTTTGACATCGAAATCTTGTTTTTGTTGACCTCTAGTGGTGAAACCTCTCACCGCGCTGCTGTGATGTACAGGTGTACTCCAGGACGTTGTGACATCAGTTCTGAAAGTCTGGTCCTTTAAAGTGCTGAATTAAGATGTCCAACTTACAGAGAAAACTGGATCCAGTGTTTTGGGTCCTAAATGTTTAATTGATTATCAACATTACTAATTAATTTCTGTGGATTGAGTACTCGATGATCAGCTAATCGATCGGGTGGTGTGATGATCAGTAATGTAAAGTAAATCCTTTAACCACCTGTGCGTTTGATTTGTTGATGGAGGATATTCACACTCATCAGATATTAATTTATTCAGGATTTCTTCATCATGTGACAGAAAACTTTTAGTTATAAACAATATAAACGATGAATCACTGATCAGATGAATCTGTAATGAAATGGATCAGCTGCAGCTCTAGTCAAACAAAAGTCTCCCCGGTTCATCGTTCTTCTGTGAGTCAGGTGACGGAGGTTGCAGTTCCACTTTGTGTATTTTTAGGAACCAGCGAGCAGCTGTGCAGTAACGCAGCAGTTGACCATGAATGTGTTTGTCTGCCACATGCAGGGTCGGCCCACAGGGACCGGACGGTTCTGCACTGCCAGTTCTGCGGGAAGAGAGGCCACGCGCACAACTTCATGCGGTCCAAGCGCTTCTGCTCCACTTCCTGTGCACGCGGGTGAGACCTGATTTCATTGGCTGGAAAAGCGAAAGCAGCTTTTCGCGCTGTGTGACCTCGCGATGCTGTCGGGGGTGTTGCTGTCGCAGCGGCAGCGCTGACAGGATGTGGTGTGTGTGCGGCCTGTGTCGAAACACACAGGTGTTAAAAACTGAAAAACTGATACGAGTGTGAATCAAAGCAGCAGAACGAGGAAACGCCACGTCGCTCATTGTTTCTGCCTCTCTCTCTCTCTGTCTCCCTCCTTTTCTTTCTGTCTTTCAGGTTTAACGTTCGTCTGACGAAGCGTCTGCGGGCTCTGAGTGCAGGCAGCCGGGCAGAGCGGCCCCGGCCGGCCCTTAACAGAGCGGAGTCTGTTCCCGGGAAGCCTCTTTTACTGAGACTGGTAGGGACAGTTTAAAACACTACACGAGCGACTGGACTTCACATAAATCACCTATAATCTCCAGATAATTTCAGTCGTCATCTCACCCCAACTAAGGCTCCAACAAATGCAAAAGACACAATCTGAAGCAGAAAACATGCACGAGCTCAAAAAGGACCTCGGTGAGGACAGAAGACCCAAAGATGAGTTCTTCTAAAATGAGCCAAAACAAGAGTCTAACAGGGAGACGTGGACCGGGAATCTGTCGTTTGGCTGCAAGAGTTTAAACAATACCAGGTCCAAAGTGATGCCTTCAAACAGTCCAAAAACAAATATATTTATCCATCCGGGGCACGTCCCTGTTCATCACCCGGCGCAGAGAGACAGACAAACATTCAAACATTCACAGGCAGTTCAGTAAGGAGTCACAAAGAAAGATCCAGCCGAGGTTCGAACCTTCTCGCTGTGAGGCCACAGCGCTGCCGAGTAGTTTGACCAAATTAAATCAGAACTCAGGGTCGACTTTGACCACATCACGGTCCTTGATTATGAATTAAATGAATCAGATCCACAAACAGAAGCACGTTTTAGCATGTTAGCACTGAGTCCATGCTGTGACTCACCTGTTTGCAGAGAGCAGGTGAGTCGGCTGCTTTTCAGTCATGAAGTGTAAACGTGGTTAAAACTCTCAGAAACGTCTCCTGCAGTGTGATTCACGTCGCTGCCGCCCACCTGTCATCACACAGGTGCTAACGAGCACCACTGACTTCTGGGAAGTGTAGTTCAGAGGGCTGAAGCCTTGCAGCCGTTTTGGTTCAGATGCTGAAACAGTGTCGATCATTTCAGTTGTCTCATCGTGAACTCGCCTGTCTTCTCCCTGCAGCCTCGTGATCTCTGGAGCGCCGGCCGTCGGGAGAAGGAGGGAAAGGAGAAGGCGGTGGCGGCAGAAGAAGAGGAAGAGGAGGAGGAGGACATGAGGGGAGGAGGGGAGGAGGAGGATGAAGACGACGATGGTGGAGAGGAGGATCCTGCCGTCGCCATGACAGCCAGGATGGAGCAGCGGGCGGCTCGGAGAGCGAGGAGGGCGTCCGCGCCCGCCTTGACGTCCTCCACGCCCACGACCACGTACAAACCCGCTCCCTCGCAGTGGAGCGTGGAGGAAGTGACGGCCTTCATCCACACACTGCCAGGTAAACCTCCACCAGCCTCCACACCAACAGATCACGTGTGGACGTTCTCCTCGGCGCTGGCAGCCTCGTTTAAAAGTGTCAGTTTGATTTAGTGTCTTAATCATCAGCAGATGACGGGGGCTTGCTCTCCGTCGTCCCATCATCCAATTAAGTGTTTTGTAAAACGCTGAAATTAACCGCTGTGTGTGGTAACGTGCATATTTGCAACCGCCAACTGCCAGCGCGAGTGACATCACTGTGAGACATCTGGGTGATGAACAAAACACGGCGAAGCTGAACTCAGATCTGCACAAGACAACAAAGATGAATTTATCGTGAACGTTGTTGGAGGTTTTAATCTAAACCTGCAACATTTATTAAATAAAGTTCACGTATACGGTTCTTTAAAGGTGCAGTGTGTCAGAATGTGGAAGATAATAGTTTTTCATGCAACCCTAGTTTCTTTGTGAAAGTGAGGAGAGGAGCTTACAGTCAACAACTACAACCACCAGATGGCACTACATGCTACACACAGGTCCTTTAAAAGCAAGAAGAAGAGTCTGAATTCATCATAACAGGCCAATGAGAAGCCGTCGAATCAGAGATGCTGCTTGAGATTTAACATCGGAGGACTTTGCCTCATGTTAACAAAGCTTTTGGTGTCACTCAGTTATTTCTGTGGCCAAAGTGTGAAAACATTTCAAAATAAAACTCGTTCACTGATGAACTGGACGTCAGCACTCACCTCAAACCACGTCCACGTCTTTGTTGTTGCGTTTCAGGCTGCAGTGACGTCGCGGAGGCCTTCCGGCTGCAGGAGATCGACGGCCAGGCTCTGCTGCTGCTGACCGAGGACCACCTGATGACCAGCATGAACATCAAACTGGGACCGGCTCTCAAGATCTGCGCTCACATCAACTCACTGAAGAACCACTGAGAGCGAAAACAGATAGAAACAAGAAAGAGAGAGAGAGAGTCGTGAGGACGTGATGACGAAGGAAAACAGGCAATAAAGATGTGGGGGGTAAAAAACCGAGGAGTGGAGGACGTTAAAAGTTTCTGTGGTTACGAGAAACAAAAGCTGACACCAAGGACGACAGAACAAAGTCACAAAAAGAGATTGGTGGTAAATTATGAGATTATAAATCGAGGTGTGGCCTTAGGAGACGGGAACAGAGGAGGAGGTTTGCAGAAGCGTGGAGACGAGTCCAGAAGAAAATTTCATCCATGTGTTTTGGGCCCTCTCACTGTAGCAGGAGACCTGGGGGGGTTTTGTAACTTTGTGTACATTTTACATGCCGCTGGAGAGTGTAAATTTGAAGCTATTTCATGAAGGATTTTGAACATTTAATATATAAAATTTGTCTATTTAGTTTTTTTAGAACGTGACGTCACATGACAAATCTATCCAGTAGCTAACATAACCGGTGTGTGTAAAAGAAAAACAAAAAAAACAATAATAATGATAATAATGATGATGATACGTAGACTTTGTAAGTGATTGATTAAAGTTTAATGTTTTATATCACTATATTCTGGACAAAAACATGTCTGTGGATTTAAAAAAAAAGAAAAAAGAAGTCACTATCAGGGTAGAGACTGGTGTCTTTAATCGTCACATTTTTATGGTATCCTGCTTGAAATTATTTAATAAATGAATAATTAATCAAAAGCTTCATTGTTTGAAATGTTTCTACATGAGGCTGGAGGCGGAGCTCCAGCAGGGGGCCACAGAGAGACAGGTGAGTGAGGAATAAACAGAAATCTGTCTTATGATTTGAATTCAAGTCACAAAGTTCCTTCCGGACATGCAGAACTTTCAATTTGGGCCACATGTCCCGGGTCAGTTCTGCATCTGCCTGTCTGCCTGTCTGTCTGTCTGTCTGTCTGTCTGCCTGTCTGTGCATATCTGGTTTAGGTTAGACTCTCACATGCGTTCTGATTGGCTTAAAGTTGAGACTAGAGAGTTTTTTCACCACACCCTGTGATAAATCTTATTCTAGGCGTTTTTCTGTGGATCAGCCCGGAGCTCTCTAACGGCACGCGGCAGGATTACGTTTTAATTTCTTAAGGACTTTTTAAAATCACACTTCTTCATTGTTTCAACTTTTTTTAATCTTTTACAAACTAAGAACTTCAGATTGGTGGTGAGTTAGTGTGAGCGCTGTAATCTTTCCAACATTAGAAAACTGTGATTTAGTTTTTGGGTTTTTTTGGTCTGAGCTGAGCGCGTAAAGACGCACGGCGGCTCCATGGCACACATGTGCAGGCAGATCACCGGCAGCGCCGCCAGCTGCGCGGGCTGGGTCGGGATCATTGTAGCCACGGCCACTAACGACTGGGTCCGCACCTGCGACTACACCGTGGCCACCTGCGTCCGCATGGAGGAGCTGGGCTCGCAGGGACTGTGGGCAGAGTGCGTCATCTCCCCGGCGCTTTATCACTGCGTGACCCTGGACCAGATCCTGACCCTGCCCGGTGAGAGGGGGAGAGGGGGGGAGAGACAAAGACAGAAAGAGAGAGAGAGAG